>NC_058132.1:115513760-115686260 GCF_016433145.1 Gracilinanus agilis | reverse complement strand
GATTTTGAATCTATTTAGGTTCTTACTGCCTACCTTTAGGGAATATCTGCTCTACAGGTAAACTACCTGCTTGTCCTGAAGAGCTTTAGGGACAGAATTGAAAGTGCAATATTTAAGAATTGTGACTAGTATGTACTAAACAATTCAATAAACATTTTTAAGCTCCTACTATGTTCTGAACCTTACTATAGACTGAACAGTATCTCTGGTTCTGAGGAAGATCCAGTGTTTAGGTGAGACTAAGTTCTTGATCCCTGAGCTTACAGTTTAGTAAGGGGAGAAAGTATATATGCCTGGGCAATTATAATCCGTAAGTAATACATGATGAGCATGATAGAGGAACATGAAAACTGTATTATGTAGGGGCCAAGGGAGAAGATTGTTTCTGATATGGGGTAACAAGTAAAGCTTCATGGAGGGGATGGCATGTAAGTTGGGTTTTGAATAAAGGGTAGGAATTGAACAATTTGCAGAACAAATTAAACTCCATTTTCTGGGTTGTGATTTATATAGAGCAGGGGTCAGCAATGTATAGCTCTCAAGCCATATCTGGCTCCACCTCTCCACTGTCCAGTCCGGGCAGAGCCCCAGGATGTGCCCCAGGGGGCCCTTCAGCCCTTGCCCCATATTCCAGCGCACCTTCCACCTCCATCCTCCTCCTTCCCCAGGCGTTTATGGCTCTCACAGCCAAAAAGGTTGCCTACCGTTAATATAGAGATTGGACAGAAGCATAGAAACTAGAATAATTATTAGACCTAGAAAACATTATTCATTACTGATCATTAAGAATATATATCATTGTAATTTTTCAAAAAATATGTAGAAAGTGGATCCTTTATATGATTCCACCCTAGTTCAGATGCTGATTGCCTCTCTTCTGGACTATTGCAATTATCTCCTAATTGATCTCATTTCCTCAAGTCTCTTTTCCAGTCTGTGCTGTACAGCTGTCAAAGTGATTTTCCTAAAATATACATCTGACCAAATCCCTTCTCTGCTCAGTAAATTCCACTGGCTTCCTATAACTTCTAGGATCAAAATAATCTTAACTCCAGCTTACTTTTCTAGACTTTTACTTTTCTTCTCTTACATTTCACTAGCAAACTAAATTGGTGTTCTTGCTGCTCTTCACATGTGCCATTTTGCCTCCTATATCTAGGCTTACATATAGACTGTCTTCCACAGCTGGAATGTACTTCCTCCTTGGCTGTATCTCTTAGAGTCCCTAGCCTCTTTCAAGTCTCTGTTCAAGTGAATTATCTTTCATGAAGACTTTTTTTGATACTCCTAGCCATGGGTGCCTCCCCTGCAACCACTTCCCTTGTATTTATTTTCTATATACACTCATAGTATGTGTCTATGTATATCTTTCATTTTCCCAGAGACAAAGACAATAGGAACTTTGGGGTTTGCCTTTGCATCTCTAGCATATACTCCTCTGCCTGGCACATAGTTGGTACCTAGTAAAATGCTTGCTGATTCATAGATTTCTTGCCTGATGACTGTACTTTCTCATTATTTATTCTCTCCTTAATCATTTGCAACCTGATTCTTTTTGCCTAATGCTATATAATGAAACCACTCTCTTAAAATTATATAATAAAATAATCTTTTTAATAACTAGTAACTTATTTTTCTCCCTATCCTTTAGTTCTAGAGATGATTAAGTAGTAAAATGGATACAGTGCTGGGCCCGGAATCAGGAAAACGAGGTTAAATCTAACTCAGATACTTTTTAGCTGTGTGACCCTGGGCAAACCACTAACCACTTTCTGCCTGAGTTTCCTCAAGTGTAAAATAGGGACAATAATAGGACCTATCTTCCAGGCTTGTTGAGAAGATAAAATGAGATATTTGTAAAGCACTTTGCAAACCTTAGAGCACTATATAAATGATAGGTTTTAATATTGTTATTAATTTAATTTCAATGGCTCTTACTCTTTTTCATATCTTCTAAATTATGTGTTCCATTAAGTGTTCCATCAAGTGTCTGTCCTTGACCCTCTTTTAAACTCTCCTTTGGTGATTCCATTAACTCTCAAGGTTTCAACTACTACCTCTATGCAGATGACTCCCAAGTCAGTATCTCTAACTGAGTTTTAGCCCTGTAACCATAACTACCTAAAGAATACTTGTACCAAGATTTCTCACTATTACTTAAAATTTACAATGTTCAAAAGTGAATTTTTGATCTCACCTTTTAGACCTACTCTTCTTGCATTTTTATGTTGCATTTTGTGTTAGTGGCACCATCCAGTCTCCCTTATTTGAAAACTTGAGACTTTTTTTGGTTCCTACCTTTAATCTCAAACACAATTAGTACTAATTCCCATTAACTTTACCTCTGGAATGTCTCTTATATCTGTTTTCTGTTCTTCCTTCCTACCGTGACTACCATTGTACAAACCCTCAGCAAGACATCACAACCCATCTGGATTACTGAAATGACTTCTGCTTAAAGGAGGACTCTACACCTCCATTCTCTCTGCAATAGACTTTATCTGTCACTATTACCTGAGTAATTTTCCTCATGCATCAGTATAATCATATCACTTCATTGCCAGTCAGTCAATAGCATTTATTAAATGCTATATGCCCCAAACTGTGGGTTATAAAAAATTAAAATTATGATCTCTGACCTCAAAGAGGTCACATTCTAATGATGGAGACAGTGTGTAACTATGTACAGTACATATGAAATATGTACAAATAATGTAATCCCAGAGAGAAGGAACTAGCAGTCTCCTGTGATTTTCTAATTTTATTTTTGTTCACATCCTATTCCCAGTAATGTCTTTTCTCCCACTAAATCACTACCCATTCTTTATTACTCAACTCAAATGGCCCCAATTTTTTATTTCTACTTATTTCATTCTTTGAATATTGATCTCTTCTCAGACGTCACATAGCACTTTTTGTACCACTCTATTATACAAATTGTATGCTCCATAAAGACAAAGACCCAAGTCTTCTCTAAATCATGTTTCTTTCTCAGCATCTAGAACAATATTTTGTACAGAATTGAATATGTTATATATAAGTGCTGGATATTGGCAGAATTTGGAATCATGGAAACATAAAGTTTGAAAAGAAAAAAACATGTTGGTATTTGTTTTTAATTTCCTCTCAGCTTTGGCAGGAAAACCGACCTGACTACGTGAACATTCAGCTGTACCTCAGTCAAACAGATGGAATACAGGTATGTAACTGGGGGGCTGTTTGGAACTGCAGTAGGCTTATCAGACCTGATACAAGGAGACCCAGCCTAGCAGCTGAAGCCCTCGGGTAATTTAAACAAAAAGACGTCAAGAAGAAAGATGACTTTTAAGGCACTTTTAAGACATCCTATCCCAAGGGCCTTTTCTTTAGAGTTTTGCCCTTAAAATTCTTTGATTATCCTTGAAGCCATCAGTGCCTTCCAGTTTCCTAGATTCAGCCTCTACCAGTAGGTATGCTTTTATGGAGGTTCTCTGTGCTGGATATGTGTGTATGTGTGTGTGAGAATGAGGAAGGACAACAATGGAGAGAGAAGATAAATGTATATTTGGCCTAATTTTCTTCCAGGAAATCTGGCAGTAAAGAATAAGGCAGATGTGTATAACTAAACATTAATAAAAACAATAATAACGATAGCCACAACAGCTCACATTTCTATAATGCTTTATGATTGATTTAGTTCATTGGTCATGATTTGACTTTAGAAATTTTTTTTAACATCTGTATTATCCAGCATATTAAGTATAAATAGATGTCAACCATTCCATCACAGTTAATGTCTTGACTTGTTCCTCAACTCTGTGACTAGTGCTCTGCCTTCTAGCGACATCAAATGCCTTCTTACTCTAATTCCCTATTCTCCCCTATTTTTAAAAATTTAAACATTTATTGATATTCATTTTTAACATGGTTACATGATTCATGCTCCTACTTTCCCCTTCACCCCCCTCACTCCCCCCACCCATGGCCAACACACATTTCCACTGGTTTTGTCATGTGTCCTTGATCAAGACCTATTTCCAAATTGTTGGTAGTTGCATTGGTGTAGTAGTTTCGAGTCTACATCCCCAATCATGTCCACCCCAACCCATGCGTTCAAGCAGTTGTTTTTCTTATATGTTTCCTCTCCTGCAGTCCTTCCTCTGAATGTGGGTAGCGTTCTTTACCATAAATCCATCAGAATTGTCCTGGGTCATTGTATTGCTGCTGGTACAGAGGTCCATTACATTCAATTTTACCACAGTATGTCAATCTCTGTGTACAATGTTCTTCTGGCTCTGCTCCTTTCACTCTGCATCTGTTCCCAGAGGTCTCTCCAGTTCGCCTGGAACTCCTCCAGTTTATTATTCCTTTTAGCACAATAGTATTCCATCACCCGCATATACCACAGTTTGTTCAGCCATTCCCCAATTGAAGGACATACCCTGCTTTTCCAGTTTTTTGCCACCACAAAAAGCGCAGCTATAAATATTTTCGTTCCCCCCTATTTTTTTGTCAATTGTAAGCATCATTTCATCAATAAACATTTCTTTTTTTAGTTTATTTTATTGTCATGCAAAATACACTTTTATATTGGTCATTGATGCAAGAGCACACTCAGACAAAACCAAAACCCCAAAATAAAACCATAAACACACTGATGTGAAAGACAGTCTGCTCTGATCCATATCCACCTGACCCCAAAAGTTCTTTCTCTGGAGGTAGCGTTTCCTTTCATAAGTAATAAGCGTTTCTTCAGATATCATTGGATACATAGTCACTGCACTAAGACCTTCCTTTAGACCATTCCTTTTAAAGTAAATTTCTCACGACTATGAATATTTTCCCAAATATATGATGCTCATTTGTAGTATTTCACAATGAGTCAGCTAGGACACCAGTCTTTGTCTTGTAACAACACGACAGTTAATGCTATCTATGCTGAGAATGGATAATTAGATCACATTCTTTATCACATTCTGTGGCTGTTTCAAAAAATTTGTAGAAACAAACAAGTCAAAGAAAATCAGCAATTTGTAAGAATGACATTTGAGAAAATTGTAGACATTAAAGGAAAAATAGAAATGGAATAATGCTTAAAAGGAAGTTCTGATGCCTTGCCATTCAATTCTTAAATATTTTGCATCCTAGTGATTTGGTAGGGAGCCATGGTGTTAATAAAAACAATGTCAGAGCAATGGGTTATCTTTTAAAATGGAACATTTTATTTTTGGCAGAAAATAATTGGTGAAAAATATCAAGCACTGAATTCTAGACTTTTTATTGGAAGGCCTCGATGGAAACTTCTCTTTGATGAAATAGCCAAATGTAACAGAGGGTAAGTACTGTCCACAGGATTGTGAAAAGAGCTCAGTGATTAAATTAATATCATCCCTAGTTGTGTTAACTTTTCTAAGGTGTTATAGTAGCTGATATAAAGGCAATATTAAGATGTTTTAGCATGTGTTATTATAGTACATCTTTTTAGATGAATTTGAGATGGCAGCTAGGTGGTGCAGGGGATAGAACTCTAAATCTGGAGATGGGAAGTCTTGGGAGTGATTCTGGCCTCAGATGCTAATTAGATGTATGACAATCTGTGTCTGCTGCAGTTACCTTATATGTAAAATGGAAATAATGATATATGTCACAGGGTTGTTGGGAGGATAAAATCAGATAATATATAGAAAGTGCTTTGCAGACTTTAAAGCTCTATGTAAATGTTACTATTACTATTATTAAAGAGTAACTGTGGAAAACTTGTGCACAGGAATGCTACAATTATCTGCCGCCTCAGGGAAGAAAAGTGATCCAAATAGGCAAAAATAATAGAGAGTCTATTTATATCTCATCATGTCAAGGAAGTGATCCTGGGTTCTAGAAACCCATCCCAGTAGAGAATCTAGATTGCTGTAACAGCCTCTCAATTGGTTTAACTTTTCTCTAGTCTTTTAGGAAAAGGACCACAATCAACAAAATCGTCTTCCTTACATGCAAGTCCTGACCACATGATTCTCTTGCAAAAAGAGCTTCTCTGCTTCCCTAATTGCTTAGAGCAGTGATGGGCAAACTTTTTAAAGAGGGGGCCAAAGGAAAGGAAATGCTCATCTGTCAGTCTGTTTCTAAGGCAACTTTTTAGAAGTTTCATTTTATTGTATCCTACTCATTGTATTCGTCAAATTAGGAATAATGTCCCACAGCAGGATGGAACATTTCAGGGGGCTGTAGTTTGCCCATCACTGGCTTAGAGGATAGAATAGACACCAATAAAATTAAGGGTCTTTTTAATCTGATTTCAACTACCTTCCTACCTATATCTAATATTATTTTCTATATTATCCTTTATATTTCAATCAAACAGGACTACTAATTGTTTTCTATTATTTAGAGCTACAGTGTATTCATATAAGCCTAGTTCATGTGTGGCCTCATTCATGAAGCCTTTCCCATACTTCTTCCCTTAACTGAAGAGATTTTCTCCCTTTTCGGATTTTCTTAGAATATTTTGCCTGACTCCCTCCTTTGCATCTTTCACACTTTACCTTGGATCATAGTTGAATATTATATATCTCTCCCCTCACCTCAAGTAGATGATAAGGGCCTTGATGTCAGGTAACTTGATGTTTTTCATATTTAGGTCTTTCAGACCTAACACAATGCATTGTGTCTTGGAGGCACTTGAGAAATGTTTGTTAAATTGAACTGAATTGAATCTAGGCTAATCCCTTTATCTGACAGATGAGGGAACTGAGGTGCAGAACTAAGGAAGTTGTCCAGGTTAATACAGTTAGTTACTACCAGACCAGGACAAGCTCATTGACTTTAAGTGATTTTTCTTTCACCACTCTGCAGAGGGCTACTTCCCCGAAGCTTTTTCAGGAATATTTCCTCTTCTTTCTCCTGTCCTGAATCTCTCCTTATTAGAAAAGGTTTGTGTGTATATGCATACACACATATATATATACACATACACATATATGTCACACACATATATAATGTGCATATTTTTATATACATATACACATCCATACATCCGTACATATACACATATCAATCTCTGCTTGGGTCCAGGAGCTGTTCACCTTTATATTCTAGTTCTTAGTTCTTTTCAGATTTCAATATGCATTCAAGTTTCAACTTTCCTGTATTCCCTTGGCCATCAAGGCACCAGCTTCCCTAGGGTTCAATTATCATAACTTCCTTTTAAAATAAATATTGGTTATTCACATACCTCCAGTTCAAGCCCAACATAGGCACCAATTCTAGCTCACTCTCCTTGAATCTACTCAATGATTCCTTTTACTTTATTTTAACTCATATCTTCATTCTTCTACTCAGAGAGAATTCTCTATTTCATCCCATCTATTGCTTAGCTGAGCTTATAGTTCATTTTTAATCAGTAACTTAACTAATACAATTTTTCCCCTCTCACTTTCTTTCCTTTCCTCATTGATTCCTTTACTATACCTCTCTCTTCTCTCCTCCCCCACCTCTTTCTCTGTCTCTGTCTCTCAGAAAATCTCAGATTTTCACGAAGAAAATAGAAATGTGACAATGTGGAAACATGTTGTTGTAAAACATAGATCTTATCATTTCATGTGATAACTCTCAAGTCCAGTCATATCAAGGTAGGGCTGTCTTTGTTATTTCCACTTTTCCATCCACTGAATTGGATGAAACTGATCACATCTGCTCCAAATGACTCTTCTTTCTGTAACTAGAAAATAATTCAAACCTAGAATTCAGACATACGAGCTTAAGTAGAAAACAAGTTAGTTAAAAGCTAACTTGTACAAACACTTGAAAATACTTTTTGACAATGGAATGTCTGTGATTTTATGGTCTCATGGAATATAAAGGGGAGGAGAAAAGGGTGTTCAGAACATGAAAGAATGTTATTTTATTCTGTGCCTCCTTTTAAAAATAGGAATGATGGAAAAATGAATGCCAGCCAATCAGACTTCACTATACTCTGACTCCTTACCAGACCCTCAAAAGAGCATATAATTCCTTATTAGATATTCCTCTAATACTTCACAAATTCTCTGACTTATCATTGTCAATATTCTTTGACATATTGTTGGACTAGAGAAGAGGCAATGGACTGGATTAGATTACTTCATTTTATGTGAATATCCCTTGACTTAGGACCATGCATTTGCATTTGTATTATTACCAGGGGAGACAGTTTCTTATTTGGCAGGGGATGAGAAGAAACATTTATTAGGCACTTACTATGTACAAGACATTGTACTAAACTTTAGAATTTTATTTCATTCTATCTTCCCAACAACATCAGGTGGTAGGCACTTTTATTTTTCTCATTTTGTGTTTGAGGAAACTGAGGCTAATAGAGGTTAAGTGATTAGTTCAAAGTCACAGAGCTTATAAATATCAAAGCTGAATTTGAATTCAGGTCTTCTTGGCTAGTTAGAGAATTTTGTACCTTGGATTTCATCTCCCAGAATTATTTTCTTGTTCCAAAATTCCTTTCCCCTTTTCATTTACGTGCATCTTTATGTTATTGTTTGTAAGTTCTGTAACTCCTCCCTCTCTCTCTCCCTTCTCTTGCAACTGGGGCTGAATAGCTAGCTTTTTTACTTTAGTTATTATTAATAAACTTTATAAAATATAATACTTAGTTATTGTATATTAATTTTAATCTTTACAACTCTAGACCTTGTTCTCCATCCATCATACCTTACCTATATACCTGTTTGATAATATTAATTTAGTTAATGTTTAGCATTTTAATATTTATAAACTTCTATAAATATATGAGTTTATCCAACACTATTGAGCCCTTTCTAGTAGGTACTGATATCTTCATTTTTCAGATAAGGAAACTGAGGCTTATAGAATTTAAGTGACTCATCCATATCCATTTACTTAAATCTAGTGCTGTTTTATCTATACTGTGATAGTTACCCAGCAGAGACTAGTTGATTTTCTCTTCTAGGGAAGAAGATAATAATAGGATCATAGATTTACATATGGAAAGGACTCAAAAAGCAATATAATAGAGAAGTTAGTTGTCAAGGTCACACAAGTAGTATAAAATATGAGACTTGAATTCAGGACCCCTGATTCCACAATTAAGGATTTTTCAACCATACTGTAGTTTTTTTAAGATAAGAAAATGGTGAATACATTACAGTTATATAATTTATATCTAGGAATGCTAGAGTTGATGGGGAAAGAAATACCAGCCTAAAAGTCAAGAAATTCTGCATTATGTAATCTTACCTCCTCCACTTAGCTATGTTAACTTTGACAAGTTGCTTAACATCCCTAGATCTATTTTTTCAATTTGAACAGTAACAGATTGGACTAGATGTGTTTTGAAATTTTTCCCCCAGTTCTAACAATATTGGAGTTTTGTACAATCAAAATAGTTCATTTGAAGCAAGGGTATGAAGGTGCATACTATCTAGAATGAGTTGATACATGGCTTAACCTTTTTCTTAACTATATTTGTCTTCAGTTGTTATTCTTTTAGTAAACACTGGGGTTCTGCCAGCTTAATTTACAGCTACCTTAGAAATCACATTAAAGCTTCCTGCACCTTGTTTCTCAGCTGTTTTTCAGCAGCAGGAATCTCAGTGTGAGCCTCATTCTGAGTCTATTTACACTGTAGAGGCGTTCCAGTAAGTGTGTGGATATTCTCCACACAACAGGAAAGAGAAAAATCATTTTAAAAATTCTTAACTCTCCAGTTTTCTCTCTAACTAAAACGTTAATGAATAATGACCCTTTTTTGTGAGTGCTTTCTTCATTTTAAATCTAGGGTCAAAGAGAACTGGAAATTGAAGGAAGTATTATATAGGCCTCTTTTGATTTTAGCATATGTATATCAATATGTATTATTGACCCAGTTTCTCCCTTCCATCTTTGTAGTAGAGAGGCTATAAATCCTTGGCTGTTATAAGGTTTAGCATGGTATGAACCATGGTTCTTTTACTGAAGAAGACTTCCTTTCTCGCTTTTAAATAATTTAAGTTTAAAAATAGGAAAATAATTTTAAGTGCTTAAATTTTATTTTGCTCCAATAAATGTGTATTAATTTCCAATTCTCCAAAAGACACTAGAAATACGAAGACAAAAATTCAACATTCCTTATTGTTGAGGGTCTTATATTCTTATGAGACATATGACACAAACAGAGAAGTTAATATAAGATAATAATCTAGAAGAGAAAGAAGGAAGCACTCATTATTGGAAGCTTAAGGAAGATTTCCCATAGGAAATAGGACTTGAGCTGAGCCTTGGATAGAGCTTTCTCATTGTAGTACTTCGATGGAGCTATGATTTCATCAATTTAGACATTACTTCAGGAGATCACAAGCCCTATATACCTGCCCAGCCTATTCCAGTCCTATCCATGTGCTTCCCAATGTTTGAGTAGCAGTAATCAACTTGAAATTTGTCAATGGCCTATAAACTTTATATTTCATAGAATGCTCTGCCCCCTTTTTCATCACCACATCACAATGAAGGTGCAATCTAGTGGCTCCCTAGGTCTGAGAGCTATTTTTATTTCTTTGTTTAATGTTTTGCCATGAAAAAAAATTATTGCCAAAAGGTCAACATCCTAGTGATATGTAATTACCTATATTAGTCCTCAGAAAAACAGTATACCTTTTGCAAAGTCTAAACCAGTTGTTCCCAAACTTTTTTGGCCTACTGCCCCCTTTCCAGAAAAAATATTACTTAGCCCGCTGGAAATTATTTTCTGTAGCCAGAAAATAATTCAAACATTAGACTCGAAATAAAAAGGAAGTTAGTTTAAAAAATCTAATTTTTTGGAAATACTTGAAAATACTTTTTGAAAGTGAAATGTCTGTGATGTTATGGTTTCGTGGAATATAAAAGGAGAAGGAAAAGGGGTCTTTTTAACATGAAATCATATTATATTATTCAGAGTCCTTGTTAAAACAGGAATGATAGAAAACTAATGCCAACAAACTAGACTTGGTTCTGGCATCCACAGTCTGACTCCACTCTATACATCCCCAAAAGAAAATATACTTCCTTATTAAATACTTCTCTAATATTTCACAGGCTCTCAGTTTATTTTTTATCATTGTCAGTCTTCCCTCTAATCACTCAGTCTGTCAACAAGTAGTAAGTACCTTCTTTGTGCCAACCATTCTACTCTGCACTGAGGATACAAAGATCAAAATGAAACATTCCCTGACCTCAAGGAGTTACTGATGTGTGTACTCCCTCCAACAACGTGACTCATGAATGTTTTCCCATCCTAATGTGAACATGTCCTTGCATAAATTCCATCTGGCTTGTGTATGTGTGTTTTGAGGGCAGAAAGTAGGTGGGGCAAAGCTTCTATCTTACTTTATCTGGATACTTCCAGTGAGTTACAATGTTGGCCATCTTGTTAACTTCAGAACCAATTTCTGATAAGGGCATTTTTATTCCAAGCAACATTAGAATCCTGGATTCCTGTCTCCTTAAAGCCTGGATTCATGCCTCCTTTATTTTTTACAATGGTTTAATTAGGCAATCAAAGTTACTAATAGGATAGAGGGCCATTCATAGCTAATTAGTTTGGAATCATTAAGTTGTTGTTCTTGCTTTTTTATTGGTTACATGTTGCTGTTTTTTGGTTGTTTCTGTTTTTTTTTTAATTTTCATCATAAATGGAAAAAATCATGGCCAATTATTCCAAAACTTGGCTGTATTTTTGAAACCATCTTAAAGGAGCTGATGTGCACCATCTGCTGTTGACATTTTGTATTACTCCATCACTGTCTGCTGTGGGACAGTTTTTTCCAAGGATGATAGAATATTGATTGGGGGGAAGAAGGGATCTTAGAGGTCATGGAGTCCAACCCTTGTCTTTTACAGATGAGGAAACTAAGGCCTCAAAAAGTTAAGTGATTTTCCCACAACACACGGCTAATAAATGTCAGAGATGGAATTTGAACTTTAATTCTAGCAGTCTATCCACTGTACCAATTAAAGTGCATCATTTTACCTAGATTTTCCTACAGAATATGTGAGGAAAATGCAGTACAACTTTTTGATGCATCGTCCACTTTTTGATTTGTGGAATTTATCTTAATGTAAAAGTAGTCATAGCATTTGTTTCCTTACCTGTAATTGAGAATTACAATTGCAACTGCCTCAAAGTTTGTTTGAGACTCAAAAATTTTACTACATGGAAAGCATTTTAGAAACCTTGAAGTGATGTATGAATATCATAGTTTCATATATTAGAGATAGAAAAGATCTTCGATGTCATCTTACCCATCCTCCTCATTTTACTGACTGAGGACCTGAGGCCAATTGGATTTAGAGACTCGCTCAAATCCTACAAATAATAACTGACAGAGCCTGGACTCGAATATAGGTTTTTTGTTTACAAGCCCTCTGCTCTTCTTTTCCCACAGTAACAGGAAGAATACAAGTTATTATTATTTCATTAAACAAACATTTATTATGTGACTTTGAGGATAGAATAGAATAGTGAGCTGGGGCTTAGTGTAAATATATATATATATACATATATATTTATTTATATTTTTTTAATTTATTTTTTACTTTGCTTTTTTTTAATAATAGAATTTATTTACAAGTGTCTCAACCCCTTCCTCCCTGTAACATAGAAAGAATTATCTGGGATAGATAATAATTTAGAGAAGAGAAGTTCTTTGCCCCCATAAAGTCTATAACCCATTTGGGGTGGGGTTTGGTGGTTTAAGATGGAAACATAACTACAATACACAGTATTTTAGGTTAAATATATCATAAAATTTCAGCAAGCTAACTTTATTCAGGAAGGAGGGACTGTTTATTTAGTTTGTTTAGACAATGTTATAAGAAGAAATATTAATTCATGAATAATAGGAACCCTTTTGATGACGTTAACATGTACATGAAGTAATTGAGTTCTTCTACCCATTAAATTTTTTAGTTTTGAATTTGAGTAGAAATTGGTGGTTTTAAAATGACCCCTTGAAATGTAAAAATTCTTTCTTCATTTTCCTTTTTCATATAAACATGAGGAATCATTGTAACAGACATGTGAGGTAAGTCATGAGAAAAGAATGAATGGACTGAGAATCAGCTGTTCTATATTGGTGCTAATAATCCATTATGGAAAAGTCTTGGGAAATTCACTCACCCATTTTGCTCATTAAAAGTGAATATATGTGGAGGGCAGGTCGGTGGCTTAGTGGATTGAAAACCAGTCCTAGAGGTCCTGAGTTCAAATCTGGCCTCACACACTTCTTAAGTGTGTGACCCTGGGAAAGTTACTTAATCCCTGGCCCTTGGAACCAATACATACCATTGATTCTAAGATGGAAGGTAAGGGTTTTAGAAAAAGAACTGAATATATGTTTCTAGTGATATTCATTCCAGAGATCTTGTCTGGACAAAGTACAATAAATAACATGCTTTGTCACTTGTCTGAAACAATCAGAAGAGTTTTCAATAACCATTTTAATATTCAAGTCATAACTCATGTAATATGTTTATCTTCATGTACTAAATTAACTATCTCTGTAATTTTCTACTCCCTACCCCCACTTCCTAACTCTTACCAGGAAAACAGTTGGTGTTTTTTGCTGTGGGCCCAGTTCAATTTCCAAGAATCTTCATCAACTGAGTAACCAGAACAATGCTTATGGGACAAGATTTGAATACAATAAGGAATCTTTCAGCTGAAAGCTTTTGGGGACCAGCAAGGACAAAGATGGACTCTTCAAAAGGATCTAGTGCAATTTTTGAGACTTCTAAAAGTCAGCCACAGCCAACAGATAACAAGTGCCCAAGAATAGCAAGGTTTTCTTATTTATGATTATTTAAAATGGAAATGTAGGGGAGATGGCAGTATGATAATCCATCCACATTATGGGTTTAATCTGGGAACCAAAGAGGATCAGCAAAATGTGGGCTACCATGATTTGGTGTTGAATGCTTGCATTAAAAAGAAAGCCATTAGATGCACACTGTTGATTTTATGGCTGATTGAAGAGCTCCCATTGAGTGGCTGAACTTCTCCATATGAAGCTGATTGCCTCTGTCATCCTTCAGTTCTTTTTGGTTGAACAGGTTCCAGAATGATCAAAATTAAAAATTCACATATAAAGTCAGACTACTTTCTCTGCTTTACATACAAACAAAATAGCTTTAATTAAATGTATTACATACTTTAGACATAATAACTTGGGACTATTGATACGGGTACTCTATCAATATATAACTGCCTCACTACTGATGCTGATACCTCCATTTAATATCTACAGCTCTTTGACTGTAGGATGGAAGTTTGTGTGGATTCGGATATAGGATATATATTTTTAATGTCTTCATTTTAGCCTTGTCTTCAGTCTAAGGGCTCCTACTCTTCTCTGCCAGAGGTTGAACTCAGTGCCCTTGTAGGCTAATCCTTAATGTTTTTTTTTATCTTTGGCAAAAAATGCAAAAAACAGACCAGAACAAAGTAAACAAACAAAAACCAGAAGCTGAGAATCAAAGGACCTCTTCCACAAATTAGCTATAGACTCTTGATTTCTCTGGATCTCTCATCTCAGTTCCTTCATCTGTAAAATGTGGAAGGAGTCAGTGCAGATGGCTTCAAAGCATTTTTCTCTTTTAAAATTTCATGAATTTATGACACTTCTTTACCATATATCCACATATTATATCATATATCTATATGTATGGCAAAGTAGGATGTTCCTTCTGTACACTCTCTAGGTGTTTGTCACTTTTTCCTTCTGAGCCCCTCTGCTCTTTATATCTTCTCATGGTATAGCCTTTTCATATTAGGAAATTACTTAATATTCATTTGACGAATAAAAGAGTTCATTTCTGTTTTCAGCTTGCACAGAAATAAGACAACTGTGGGCATTCCTCGACTGTGGAGGTCTCTGAGATCACCTTACAGTCACTACTTGACAAAAGCAGGGAGTGGCTCTTTTACTAGGCAGGTGCCACTAGACTTTTCAGAATTTAACTCTGCCATTAAGAATCAGTTATTACAGGTTATCAGAGCTAATAAGTCTAGTATTAAAGATGTTATCATTGCAACATCTAATATTTGAAATTTCAGCAATGATATATAATAAATATTCTTAACATTATACTTGATTTCTGCCTCTTACTACTGTTTTATTTCTCTTCTAACTGTTACTGATTCCACAGTTTATGAAGCATGCAATTCTTAGCTCAGAGAAGGACTGGTTTGCTTCCTTGCTTTAAGAGTTCTAAAACACACTCAAATTTCAAAATCAAAGTCTGTACTATTTAAGTGTGTGGACATCTCTCGACTACTCACAAATCTGGTACAACGGATAATTGGGAAGGCTTGGCGTGCAGCTTTATTTCTTCATGACTATTCAATGTCATTCAACAAATATTTTCAAAGTGTGATGAGGATACAAAGATACAGAGATCAAAGACCATGTAGTTAGTTAATCGACATTTATTATATACCAACTATTTGCCAGGCACTGAGAATATAGAAAAAAGAAAACAAACAGTTCCAGCATTCAAGGAGTTCACATTGTAATGAGGAAGATAATTTGAAAAGTTTATGTTTTTGTAAGTTGTATATATATATATATATATGTATATATATATATGTGTGTGTGTGTGTGTATAGCATATGTATACATGTATACCTTCATACATATATATACATACATTTAAAGTTCCAGTGTCTTCCCTTTATTACATATGTATACAGTTATATTGAAACTATGTACATATAAGATATGTGTGTGTGTGTACTGGTAGGTACTAGAAGTGGGGAATGGAGTTGGTACAGGTTTAGCTGAGTCTGTATTATCAAGGCCTTTATAATCTACTATGGAGTAAACAGAGGAAGGGTGATACATATTCAAGTAAGATTTCCCTGCAGAATATTATGGAGACAAAGGAGAAGTCCAAAGCAACATGTGGATTTTGAAGTAGAAGAGATTATTTTTAATCAAAGGATGGAGGAGAAGGGAGAGGAAAGTGTCATGGAAGATGGAGGTCCTCTAATAAGCATTCACTATCAACAAGATGCAATTCTCTAATAGGGATTTTGTCAAGCTTGCCCTAAAATCATCTGGGTCTTACTGATAAGAGTGAGAGGTGCCTATGGTAGGCTACATAAAAATGCTGTGAATAGAGAAGAAAAGAAGATTTTTTTTTTGCTTGTGAACAAGCATTAATTAAGTTCCTCCACCCAGGTACCATACTAATGCCAGAAGATAAAAAACCAAGAGTGACTGCCTTCAAGTAGCATACATTCTTCTGTGTATAACAACTGTACATAAGAAATGAAATATAAAATGCATATGAAATCAGTATCCTTATTTTTGCTGTTAGAAGAGGACATGTCAGGAAAGGCTTCCTATAATAGATAGTATTTGAGTGACAATTTTTTTGTCCAATGATGTGCCATGCCTATTTTCAATGCTATTATTAGTCAAGAGGCAAAGATTTGCACGGTGCAATAGCTTTAACCCTTTTTCCATTCCATGGACCCCTCAGGTAGTCTGGCAAAACTCACAGCCTCCTCAGAATGATGTCTTTAAATGTACAAAATAAAAGACACAGGATTAATATAAAAACCAACAAGAGTGAAATGCAGTTATCAAAATCTTTCTTAAAAACAAATTCATGGGGGCACCTAGCTAGCACAATGGATAGAGTGCCTGGCCTGGAGGCAGGATGACTTCTGTTCAATTCTGACCTCAGACACTTGGCTAAGTGGTCCTGGGCAAGTCACATACCCTCATTTGTCTAGCCCTTGCTTTTCTTTCTTAGGGTTGTCACCAAGACAGAAAGTAAGGATCTAAAAAAAATGAAATCTAGGTTGAGAACTCAGTGTAGTGGAGAGTAAGCTATCCTTAGGACCTAAAAGAACTGGATTTCAGCACTCCCTCTGAGACCTGCTGATTGCATATGATCCTGCATAATTAAGTCACTTAACTCATCAGTACTCTATGCTAGTAATTAAGATTATATGCTTCAGAGTAGGGAGCAACTTGTATTTGTAGAGGCAGCTTTCTCATCTGAGAGTTTTTTATACCAAAGAAATAATAGGTCCAGCCCCTATAACCAGTGTTGGTGAAGTGTTGGTATGTGTGCCCAGTCGCCTAGGGGAGCTGCTCCATTCTCCCTCTGCCCAATGCCTGAGGACATTTTTTGCATGCCCACCCAAAGCAAGCACTTCCTCCCTCTGCTCTCTCTGGTAATTGGGTGTGTGTGTATGGGGCCCACAGGCAGCTGGAAGTTGCCTTCTGGGCACTCAACATGAAAACTTTCTCCAACACTGCCCTATACTCTATCTGGATGGTGTGTCAAATTCTGGCTATAGTTTGACTTGTTGGCCTTGCTAGCTTCTCCCAAGGCCAAAGTCTTATGCTTCTGGGGTATATATAAGACTCCTTATTAGGTGAGTCATCAGGGTTTAAATTGTGAATGAGTAAAAGATTTATTTTCCCTAAATGTTGCTTTCTCTGCTTGTTCTTAACTGTTGTTTAACCTATATGCAATTACTGAATGTAGGAGTATGCCCCCATTTTCTTTTGGAAAAGGAAAGAAAATAGTTTTTAATAACATAGTTTTACCAGATTTCAGAACAAAAGCAATTTCTTTGTGCATTGGATGATTTTAGATATACCAATGGTAGACCATGCATCAGGAGAACTGACTTTTAAATTAGACTGTCTCTGCTTAGATTTTTGACCATAGACAAATCCCTCTTCCACAAATTGGCAAGCTACATTGAAAAATCATGAAGAACTATCTTATCAGCTATGTGATTGTTAGCAATATCTCTTCTCTTTGGTCTTCAATTCCCACGTCTGTAAAATACGGGTTTTGCACTATATAATCTCATCCCTTCTAGCTCTAAAATCCTAGATAATATCCTAATTATGTAAGATACTGTCAAGTAATTGTTGACATCATACTAAGATTAACTTGATGAAAGAAAAAAAAAACTTAAATTTTTTGCTTAATTCATCCACAATATATTCTTCCAAAGGAACCTTTCCATCAGAAGTTTGCATTCCTTGGGAATCATGTTCCCTTTGATGCAGGGTTTCTTTGGAGAAGAGGAAGTACTTTTTCATGTCATAAATAAAAATCTCTCTAGTTGAAATAAAATCCTCTAATTGTTCCACACTGTTTGCTTGGTGACTTACCTTTATGTCCTGTGTATCTGGAAACATAACAATTCATTTAGTTTTTATTTATTTTAAAATAAGGGATTCAAATGAATGCTTGAATATTTTTCATTTCAGTGATTTGAAAAGCCCCCCTTGGAAGGATTCCAATTGCAAAATAGCTTATAAACAAACAAACAAACATAAACACACACACACACACACACACACACACACACACACACACACACACACACACACACACCCTGGGTGATTTATTCAGTGTGATATTGTTTAATGATTTGATCTATTGAACCAGAAAGTCTGAGGCTCCCAAATAAGCATTTACTTTGAACTATCACCGTGTGGGATGGATTTAAATTATGTGATATTGTTTAAAGAAGCTTGCTAAAATCAAACAGGTTGTTGCTGTTAGCACATAGTTCTGGTTTTCAACAGGCTTCAGAATTTCAAAGACACCATTTTAAGGAAAAAATAGGTCATGTCAATTTAAAACAATACAATTTGAAATAATATGTTTCTTATGATAAAAATTTATATTAAGCTTTTTCTTAGTGGATTGAAAAATGTTAGAGAAGAAGGGGATTTTAAATATCATTTACTCCAATCCTCTCACTTTACAGAGGAGTAAACTAAAGCTCAAAGAAGTTAAATGATATGTCCAAAATTATAGGTGGAACCTCTAGAACTTAACTCCTGACTTCCTCTACGGTGTTATTTCCAGTTTGAAGCTTATTAGTAGTTTAATGCGCCCAATCTTCTCTAATAAAATTACAGAATTTAAAACTTTTGGGGACTTTAAGTCATCTAGTACAGGTCCTTATTTTACATGAGGAAACTAAATCCCAGATTAGGGAACTAACATTCCAAATCACATATAATAGCAGAGCAGTGCCAATAATTGGAACTGGATCAACTGACTCCAAATTTAGGATTTATTAATTTGAAGTATCTATTTACAATTGTGTATCTACAAAATCTTTTATTTTTAGTTTAAACCCTTACTTTCTGTCTTAGTAACAATTTTGAAATGGCAGAACGACAAGGGCTAGGAAATCAAGTTGAAGTGACTTGCTCAGGGTCACATAGCCAGAATGTCTCTGAATCCAGACTTGAACTCACATCCTCCCAACTTCAAGCCTGGTATTCTATCCACTTAGCTACCTTGCTACCTCTCTATATAATATTTTAAAGACAGACACTTTCCCACACATTTGTTCTAAAATATGTGACATTGAAATAAAGCATTAAATAATATTGACTACTGCTTTGTGCCTTAAAATTTATACTTAAAAATGATTGTTGTTCAGTCATTTTCAGTTTCGTCCGATTCTTTGTGACCCTATGGGAGTAAAAGCACCTATCTCACAGGGTTGTTGTGAGGATCAAATGAGCTAACATGTAAAGCCCTTTGCAAACCTTAAAGAGCTATATAAATGATTTCACATATTATATGTAGTTTATTCCCCCAAAAGATTACAAGTTCTCTGATGACAGGACAGCATTACTTTCCTTCCCTGTATCCCCAGCATCTAATAGAATGCCTAGCACAGAGTTAACTGCTCGATGAATGCTTGTTACATTGAATGACTTCAATTGCAGTGAATTACTCTGTTTAGAAATTTAACTTTGAACTTAAAACCCCAAATTTCTTGCTCCCATATTCTGTGACAGAGGTAGAAAGCTAAGAAAATGAAGTCAGCCTCATTTTACTGCTCATCCAACCATAACTGGTTACATGGCTACAGTGAAAAGAAAGGAACTGTTGTCTAAACTTGTAAAAATGAAATAAATGTAATCACATATAAAGGAATTGATTTTCATCCCAAATGGCATTCATAAGTATGTAACAAAGTGGGCATTTTCTGCTTCCCACTTTCCAAAAACTCAAACAGCCCTACTTTCCAATCAGAGCTTGCAAAATTCCAAATAGGAAGAGAAATACAGAAATCTCAAAGCCATCTATTAAGGTTAGGAACAAGATGGAGGGCATGGAGGGAGGCATTTGCGGTGGAGCAAAAACTGAGGCTGTAATTATAATTAAAAAGGAAGATTCTTTCATAGTCAGAAGAGGAAGAGGCCAATGATTTTCCTTTGAGACACCAACGCAGGTAAGCTACGGCAAGAAAGTGACAGACTAACCATACTTCCCTTAGCAGCCTGCGTGTATCTAACTGTCAGGGGATGGGATGATGGGATGACACATGCACAAAAATCCTTGGTGGGGTAAAATAAATCAGTGACAATAAAGAACAAAGAGCACTTGGCCAATGCAGGCTGGAGTGGTGGTAGTTCCCTTATTAACCAGATAGGTCCTGAGAGCTGAATGCAGCCTGGCAAGCCATTCCTCTGGTTCATCCAAGTGTCAAAGGATTGGATACTTGGTTTGCTCCCTGGAAGTAACTCCTGCCTTGTCTGACTTAGATGTTTTAGCACAGACTGCTCTTTGATTGTAATGAGATCTGACGGTTTTGAGAGAGAGCTTAAATAATTTGCTGTTTGACCCCTAGGTAAGGCCAGATTTTATGAGGAGAAACTGCATTCCATAAATGCCTAATACACAGAGCAACATGTCAAAGAGGGGCCGCCCTCACACTGCCTTTGTGGCATTCATAGCACATTAAAATTCTGTCATTGCAAGGTCATATTCCTAGTTCCTGTTTCTCCATCCATGAGAGAACTTTTTTTTTAAACCAATATTAGAAGAGACAGAAACTTTCCCTGTAGTAGTGTAACTAAGCATCACCGTTCATCTAGAGCGGCATATTTATTCTGAGCCTATTTATCAATTTTGGACTGCTGTGTAATTTATTTTAAAAGCAAGAGAGACTCTCTGCAGTGCCTCACATACTGCTTGGTGTTCACTAAGAATGTAGAAATGCTAAAGCATTGGTTAAAGAAATGGAGGCTTAATCTCTCAGGCTTTCTTTCTCAGACTGAATGGGGAGCTAGGCTACTCTCTATGCTAGCAGGGGAGTTAGGCATGTAGTAAGCATCCCCTCCAGACTCCTAGTCACTGCTCTGAACCATATTGGAAGAAAGCACAGCATATGAATGATAGTAGCATGCGTTCAGTAGGGGGTGTGAATTTCAAATTCAACAAATACATATTTATCTATGTGTGTACACAAAAATGTTTGTGTGTATATATATATGTATATATATGTGCACTATATACACACACACGCAGAAAGCTGACTTTTTTTTTTTAGTCTTTATCTTCTGTCTTAGAATAGATACTGAGCATCAGTTCCAAAGTAGAAGAGTAGTGAGGGCTAAGCAATTGGGATTAAGTGATTCTCCCAGGGTCACAAAGTTAGAAAGTGTCTGAGGTAAGATTTGAACCCAGGACCTCCCATCTCCAGGTCTGGCATTCTATCCACCAAACCATCTAGCTGCCCACAATGCTGACTTTGTACCAGGTACTATACAGGACTTTGAGCACATGGAGACAAAAATGAAATGATCCCAGCCATCGGTCCCAGGCTTATAGTTTCCAACAATGCTTAGGTAGGTACAGATGGTGAGGTGAACAGTGATAACATATAAGCAAATAAATCCAAGGTAAGGCTTATCATAAGTAAATATAGGTTAAGGTAAATACAAGTTAAAGTTCGTGATAATTATCATTCCAAGTGATTTCTCTTTTGGAAGAAATCCTGGAAAGAATTCTGGGCAAATTACCTTTCTAGTCCTTAATTTCTTCTTTGGCAAAATGGAACTAGTGAAAACTGGTTCTGTTTCCCTCTCAAGGATGTTATGAAGACAAATGGAGTAATAGATGGCGGTAAAAAATAGTATAGAAAGGAAATGACATATTATAATAAAACGACATTAGTAAGTTTTCTGATATAAATCAAACAGTAGACTATCACACAGTGAAAACAATCATTTTTACACAATGTGGGGGAAATGAAGTTTGCATGTTTCACTTGCATTTTCTGCAGAAATATGGAATTAGCAAATATCAAATCAACACTATTTACTATCATCATAGATTTCTGATTCCTGAAAATAACCTGTAACATTTAGTTCTCAATCCCTCAGAATGACTTTAGATCACTCTACGCCTATGGTGGTCAATTTATGGCAAGTATGCCAGAGGAGCACTCAGAGCCCTCTCTGTGGACACCATCACCCCAACACAGAGTTTGCCAGTGCTAGTTATTAAAAAGCCAGTGGGACATGGTCCAGGCTGCTCCCCTCTCCATCTCCACGCATGCCCAAGGACATTTCTCATATCACCAGCCCCTCTAAAAGGTTCTCCATCATTGCCCTAGACCAAGCCCAGGATAGCTTCTAATAGTCATAAGAATATAACTAAATTGGACTAGTAATACAGTTACTGGAGGGTATATTATTCCATGTTAGTTCAGTTTATTTAAAGTGCTTTAACCACCTAGTAGCTGCAAGGTGTTGTGCTAGACTTATGGGTGATTCAAGATTAATTAGTATTGTACTTGCTTTTAAAGTAACTTATAATCATATGAGGGATTATTATGGGGGATGAGGAAAAATGGAAAGGGATAGATACGAATAACGATGAATAAAGAAAAATGAGATCAGTGTAAAAAAGAGCTTATTTGGATTTTGTTGGAGGACAAATAGGCATTTATGAGAAAGTCTACCAAGTAAAAACTGGAGACAAGTAAGTTTTAAATATACATATATAATGTACATAGTAGACTCTTTCATTTTCCTGATATATAGGGATAAAGAGGTAACTATTTTTTCCCTGAATATTGCTCAAGGTTCTTTGAGGATTTATTTTTCTAAAGTCTAGTATTTTCACATAGGATTGCTCAACTTATTTTTTATTAAAAAGAATCATCTTAAAAGTGGAATCCTTCCCAGCAAAAATAAAATAAAATAAAAGATACCACAACTCAAGCCTGTTGTTACTGTTCCTTCCCTTGTTATAGATTGAGGATAAAATAACACTCAATTTGTGATGAGGCATAGAGGTAGCAACATTCTGAGCAGGTTTATAGCAAAGCTTTTTGACATGCAGGTTCCTATTCACTAGTTGAATTGACAATATTGGGGTATAGAATGTTGGAGAGGAAGCCCTAAGGGATATTTAATTTCATGAAGAATTTGAAAAGACAGCCAGAATTTGCTGCCTATGTAAGCATATCACCCTGTAGTCTTGCTATGTACATACCGGTAAAACACTTTCACAATTTTGAATTTTAACCTCACAATTCAAGATTAAACACAACACAACAGACAAAAGTCCTTGTGATGACAGTCCCTCAAATGCAAAGGGCAATCCTGCCAGGGGTGCTCAAGTTAATCCTGTGATTATCTTTTGGTTGGAACCAGAGTTGGTTTCTCATCCCATTCACACCCCCTTATTAATTGTTGTGAATTAACAATCCAATGCACCAAACTGAAGCTTGGAGATGAGAACTAAATGATATCTCAGGAACATTTCACATTGAAAATGGTTTAATTGCTGAGCTTCTCAAGCACTTTTGTAATTGGCATTTTTGCAAATCAGTAATTAGGAGCCATAGAATTCTGATCTACAGAGTTTTTAAAAATGCCATTTTTTAAAAATTCCCAAATGTAATGGTTTGTTGCCATAAAATTTAAGATGTTCAAGTACTTATATAATTTTTGAAAACTGTAAAAATGCTTATGCTTTACAAGATAAAAAGCAATAAAACATTAATTTCTAAAGCATTAATTGTCTGAAGACATAGACATAGCTCTATGTGAAGGCTTCTAAGCACTTATGGAATCACACTTTATCCTGTTTTCCTAAACATTGCAAGAAATTTCATGGACATACCTCATATAATGTTGTCCTAAGTACAGTGGAAATAGTGCTGAATCTGAATTTAGAGAGCCTACATTTGATCCTAGATCTAATTTTCTTACCCACGCTAGGTATATAGAGCTAGTAACATGACATTTCTGGGACTCATCTGTAAAATGAGGGATTGGATGACATGCTCTCTAAGTCCCTTTCCATCTCCATCTCTTCACATATTTTTTGTAACAATATTTGATTGCTACTGGTAAGCAAAGCAAATGTTGCTCACTTTACCTGGCACTTTTCAGCTGATCTGCATGGTTATTCAAGGGATTATGGAGAATTAAAATGATTTTACCCTCACACCAGCTCTTTTGCAGTTTTGAGAATTGGAGTCCTCAGGGTACTTTGAGGATGACATAAACAGGCTAATAACTTAGAGATATAAAAGGAGTTAAAGTGAATTCCACATTATAATAGATAAAGAGTTTCAACTAAAAGTTCTTAGTTTTTTGTGTTGTGGACCTTTTTAAAGTTGACAAATATTTAAGTGCTGACCACATGTCAGGTTGGCAATCTAATAAAGGTGATGGACCTGATTTCAAAATGTTTTTAAGTATATCAAATAAAACATATAGGATTACAAAGGAAACACAAATTATACTGAAATACAGTTTTATATACTTATGTATGTATATATGTTGTTGATTAGTCATTTTCAGCTGTGGACAACTCTTTGTGACCTTTTGCAGGGTTTAATTGGCAAGGATACTGGAGTGGTTTACTAGTGCCTTCTCTAGATCAGTTTACATATGAGGAAACAGAAGCACAAAGGATTAATTGACTTACCCAGGATCATATAGCTAATCACTCTCTGACTCTAGACCTGGTACTCTCTCCACCGTGTCCATCTAGTTGTCTTAGTGCACATAGACACACACACACACACACACACACACACACACACATATATAGAGAGAGATGCATACATATATCTGTTTAGGGAGTAGGGGATGAGAGAGAGAAACAAGGTTGCACTAAGACTTTAGGGGCACCCTGTGTATATATTTGTGTATGTATGTATATGTATATATAAACAAACATATATGTATACATGTATGTATATGTACATAGATACTAGTTCATAGACCTCATGCTAAAATACTATTTTAAACTAAAAGGTTCTGAGAGGCATCAGTAGAAAAGAAAAAAAAAACTCAAGGGCTTTTCTATCTCACTGACTGAATGTAGCTGGTTGAAGTATACACTTTAAAATAAGAACCAAGAAGCTTCCCCTACTCTGAGGAAGAAAGCTACATTGAAAATTTCACATCCATTAGTAGCAGCAGAAAACCAGCATATCAGGGAAGTAGCTGCCTCACAGCTGAGAACCAGCAGAACAGCAGCAACTGCTCCATGCAATAGACCTTTCTGTACGCAAAGTACTTTTTCTATAGTATGCATTCAATAAATTATTGTTGAATTAATATAGAGCCTTATGCTAGGCAGCAAAAATGCAAAAAGTAAGTAAGCCACAGTTCCTATACTCATGGAAATTAGTCTCTTAGGGATAGAACCCACCATATTAAAAAAAAAAAACAACTGGTTTTCTTCAGTCAATAATGACATTTGCAACATTACTGTGAGACTAAGTATTAAATTGACTTCATGGCATAATTCAATGGAGTATGCCTGTGCATAATTACATGTGGGGTTCTTAAAGGTCCAGGGATATATTGCTTGGGACAGGGGGTGGGTCAGTGGAGATGCAGGTAGTGTGGTCAAATGAAAGGAGCACTAAACAGAAAAAGGTTCTAGGCTTAGTTCAGTTACTTACTCCTTTGCAAAAGGTTTGAACTCACAATTTGATATCTATGTCTCAATATGCATATCTTTTAAATGAGGAGAAGAATATTGTATGGTAAAAATAAGTATGTGAAAGTCTTTGGTGGATGTAGAAGATATATTTAATCTTATAGCTGAATAATATCCATCCCCCTAAAAATAACTTTCACATATTTAATTTTACCACCAGAATCTACTATTATCTTCTCTTCAGAAGATATGCATGTCGAGGCACAGACCTCAAAATGGGAGTCCAGTCCATTTTTGTACTTATTGCCACCCTCACTGTATCAATATCTATTTAAGATAGAGAGAATGAGATTTTGGAAAGGTCACCAGATTGGAAGACAAAAGGCCACTTGCTTTGAATATGTCCTCTAATACTTAATTTCTGTGTGGCAGCTATAGAGTAATTTATCTCTTTCAACTTCAATTGTATTATCTATAAAATAGGGATAATTATTCCTATGGCACTACCTCACATCATGGTTGAAATACGAACTTCTTAAAGCACTACTATTGCATTATTGTAAAGCACTATTGTAAGCTACTGTTATTATCTTGAGAATATATGAGATCCATCAGCTATTAAAGTTTTTATTCAAAGCTTCAAATGTAGATTAGATGTGGTTGTTTGCCAACTTCTGTGCCAGGATCTCACTTTTCAACATACTGGCCCTTTGAAAACATTCCATTTAACACTGCCATACTTGAACTCCCTGTCCAAAGGAGGCTACACACCAGTACAACTCATCACTCAACAACATGTCACCACCTAGGACTTAGCTTTAGGTGCTTCTATCCATTATAACCACTTTTACCTGTCTTCTGAATTCCAGCTTCTCCATTATTTTGGCCTTTCTTGATTGGATACTCTCTCTCTCTCTCTCTCTCTCTCTCTCTCTCTCTCTCTCTCTCTCTGTCAACCTCTCTCTCTCTCTCCCCCTGTCTGTCTTTATCTCATCAACTGCATTCTGTCTTGATTTCCACCTTTTGTATTTCCTTCTTTGAATTTTATATTTTTTTCCAGCTTCATGCTTATTCTTTCTGACTGAAGCTAAGGCTTCTGCTGGCTCCTTATAGTAGAGACCTAGCTGTGGCTCTGCCTAGAGTATAGATTCTGGCTAGTAACCCTTCACATCTCACAGGACAAGCTGCTGTTTCATCAAGATTTCTTTTATTCACTGAATGAGTAATTCATTTCAACACACATTCACTGACTACTGTAATGTATTAAGTGCTAGGCAATATACAAAGTTTAGGTAAGATGTGGCCACTGCCCTCATAGAGCTTGCAGTTTAGTATTTCAGATAAAGAAATACAATACATAATGATTCATGACGGGTACAAAAGGGAGATTCAACACAAAATCCAATGGAAGGCCCATGAAGGAAAAATTCATCTTGGATGTGCTGGTCTCTTTGCTTAAGGGGACTGGCTCCTCTGATGATGCCAATGACCTGAATGAAAAACAGTTATTTATAGCTACAAACTGGAATATGAAAGATACCATAAAATCTTACTTTTACTTGATTAATATGGGAGTTTCTTTTGCTGAACTGTTTTACTTTTTGCTCTTTCTTTTATTATTCCTGTTAAAAGATATGGCTCACGGAGTAGGAGAGTGAGAATAAATGTATTTGGAAATGAAAGTGATTAAAAAAAACAGGAAAGATAGTAAATATGTAAAAACAAAATAAAACATTTGACCTTGTGAGCTCCCAGTTACATTCAAAGAAATGTGATTTCTAAAATGAGTGGAACCTTTTTTTTTTTTACAAAAAATTTCATGAACCAGACCAACATGCTGCAAAAGTGAGAGAGGAGAAATTTATCTTTACTGCCTTCTCAGTTCCTCAGTTCCATGGCTGTCTCCTCATCTATTCCAGCCAGTTCCTGATTATTCCATTAACTCACTAGGCAAATTTCTTGCAACTTTCATAGCTTAGGGACCTCTAAAGTTGGAGGAAGCAAATCCATCAGTCTGAGGCCCTCCCTTTCAAGATTGGAGAATTTCTTTTGTAATGGCCCCTTATGGAATGGTAGACTTTGCTCATGTCTTTTGTATCCTCAACCCTCAGAAAGTCTTGCTACTCTCAGAAGCCCTTCATCCTTCAGTATCTCACTCTCAGTCAACTGAGCAGGCTTCCCTGACTTCTAGAAGCTAGAAGTTACTTTTATCAGATGAATCATGCTGGCTGTCCAGGATTCAGTTTGTGAGTTGAGATGTCTTAACATTTGGAGCTTTGATGATATGAAGATATATAATTGTCACTTTACATATTGCATGAAGAGTTAGAGGATAGATTGACAGAGAGTAAAGAGAAATTGATTCTGAATCAGAATATCAAGTTTTGATTTCCAGGTCCAATTCAGACTATCCATGCAAACTTTGTCAATGAATTGAATTTGAGAGAATCTCACTAACTTGAATTTCATATAAAAATGAGATAATAAGAGTTGCATTATCTATGTGTAAGAGCTGTTATAAAAAAGCTCTTTGTTGATTTGTGGTCCTGAAGTTTTGTTTTCCAAGAAACTAAATTATATTAAAAATAATAGAATAGGTGCTTACATTAGTATAATGCATATGGCTTATAAAGCACTTTATGTACATTACTTCATTTGACTTAATTCTTCTTGATAAATGAAGAAACCGAACTTCAAAGGCATTTGGAGAATCATAGATTTAGAAATAAAAGGGACTTGCTCCTATGTCCCATTTTAAAGAGTAGGAAACTTCTCTTTATGTAAATTAAAGGGATTTCCCAGAAGTCACACAGGCAACAGATAGGTATGTATCTATGTGTGGATGTATAGTTAATATGTTCATGTGTTTATATGATGAATACAGATGAACACACACACAAGTACTTGTGTCTACATATATATATATATACACATACATACATATCCATATATCTCTACATATGCACATATGGTTATATCTTTGTTTATATCCCAAATCTGGGTTGTAATATGGGAAATCACTGGTATGGAAATGCCTTTCACTGAAGCAGCTTAGCAACTCGTATTAGTGGATAGAAGGCAGGCTTTGGGGGTCAGGAAAGCTGACCCATACCACCGGGCTTGTTACTATGATAAAGTCTTCCCAGACAATTTTCCATTACAGTTTCTCAATTACAAATAAATTACAAATATTTAATAAAAATTAAAATAGCATATATTTTTGTAGTCCTCAACTCATTTGGTGGTGAGTCAACTGCTAGGCAATAGTAAAACTCTAAATTTAGCTACAGTGGTCTGTTCACAGGTACCAGGTGTCTTCCTAAAGGAACAGTTTTCCCTATGGAAAGTGCTGTACCTTAGGATTTCAATGATTGTCTATAATAGAAATTCATTGTATAAATGGGATTTTAGTAGATCAGATTCAAATGTTTTAAAAAGGAAGATTATCAGGGTTCTTCCATTCTTAAATTCTGCCTGGGACATTATTGTTTCCTGTTATAAATGGTTTAAAGAGCAAAAGTCACTAGTAGTATTTTTGTTCTTGTTCAGTCAGATCTGACTCTTCCTAACCCCATTTGGGATTTTCTTAGCAAAGATACTGGAGTAGTTTGCCATTTCCTTTTCCAGTTCATTTTATAAACAAGGAAGCTGAGGCAAATGAGGATAAGGGACTCACCCAGCATGCATCACACAGATAGAAAGTGTCTGAGGCTGGATTTGAACTCAAGATTATGAGAGTTCCTGACTCTAGGACTGGCACTCTATCCACTCAGTCACCTAACTTCTCCCATTACTTTTGTTAAAACTACTCACCAAGTACAGCCCCTGGATGTGGGAAAACAAAAGATGAGATAAGCAACTTTTCATTGATATGCAAGTCTAGAAAAGCTTTCTGCATATCTTAGTCCCAGGATTAACTAGGCTGGGAAAATATCTTCCCTTATTCATATTGATGACCCTGTCATCAGGCAGGTCCTTGCCAGAACTACAAAGATATGAAAATGTATAACAGTAAAACTTTCTCATCAGACCTTTTATGAGGTAATGAAATTTACAAGAAATGTTTTTAGAGTGTTTTATCTTGCTGCATAGGGGCTGCTTCCAGGTTGCTGATGAATGTATGATCAAGTTGAGGATGGATGTGTAAACTGCTGAGACATTTTTGTATTTCAGTCAAAGTTGAGCTGATTGATAGTATGTGAGGTTTTTTGTTTTTTTTGGATGTTGATGAATCAAAAATCATGACAATTATTTCTAAGTAGGCGACTGTGCATCTCAGAGAGAGGTAAGGTTGCTAAATCCAATTCTAATCTCATGATATTTGAAAAAGTACCTGGGTAATGGGCTTTATTTTCTAATATTTTAAACATTAACTATTGTGTTTTTTTAAAAAGAGGATTCATTTAGAAAATTAACATGAATCTCATGCAAAATAAGGGAGATCATAGAATTTTCATGAACCAAAAAAACCACAAGAATGGATGATAATAAGTAAAGTATGAGTCCCTGTCTCCAAATCTGGGTGACTCCTACTTTACTGAGGAAACAGCACTGGTTTACCTGCCCACACAAGGAAGCTGGGGAAAGTGGAAGGAAGGGGAAGTAGAGGGAAGGATCAAAAACAAGTATTCTCTGTTTTAAGATCCTATAATTCTGCCACATCTGAATTACAGTTCTATGCGTCTTATCTCTTTTCAGTACCAGGGTTTTTTGTCCCAACTATTTTTTATATGATATGGTTTCCAAACCATTCATTATTCTAACAGTTCACCCTTGCATATACTCAAACTTGTCAATTTTCCATCTAAATTGAAACATCCAGAACTAAACAAAATATTCCAGATGTTGTCTAATTGGGTGTGCCACAGACATCTAAACTGCAACTGCCACAGTTCATTTCATAAATTACAGATTTCAAGGTGAAGTCATTTTAGAGGTCATTGAGTTCATTTTACAGATTCTGAAACCAAGGTAGGAAGGTTAAGTGAGTTGCCCAGCATCACGTAGCTTGTAAGCATTTTGAGGCAAGATTTGAATGCAGGTCTTTTAAACTCCAAAATCGAATTACATACCAATGATACCATCATAATGTTTGATTTATCTATACTGGTACTTTTCATATGGATAATTATTATTTAGGATGTTAAATAACTATGTATTTTTATTGAAAGTTTTTATTTTTTCATCTGAGAATTGCCCTTCAAATCCTTTGGCCTTTTGCCAATTGGAGAATGATTCATGTTCTTATAAATTTGACTCAGTTCTCTCTATATTGAGAAATGAGGCCTTTTCAGAGACTCTTGCTATGAAATTTTTTCTTAGTTATTTGTTTCCCTTCTAACTTAGGTTCCATTGGTTTGGTTTATGCAAGAACTTTTTAATTTAATGTAGTCAAAGTAATCTATTTCACATCTCATAATCTTCTCTATGTCTTGTTTGGTTATAAATTCTTTCCTTATCCATGGATCTGACAGGTATTTATTTATTTATTGCTTCTGTTATATTTTAACATAAGTTTGAAGGTCTCTATCCCAGTCACACTGTTCAACCCCCTCCTTTCTCCATGATAGTTGGCCATCCCAGGTATTTTGGTAAATGTCACAGCAGCAACTCTTCCTGGAACCTTAACTAGCAACCTGCATCTCCACTCTAGGTCTGGATCTCAGCTCTGGGAAATCCCCATTATAGCATATTATGTCACATTTAACATAGCAATAACAGTGCCAGATAGCTTATAATTCCTCTCTTCAGGCCTTTTATTACATTACTCACAAAGAAATCTCCATCCTTACTTTTCTCATTCAGTTTCTGCCACCAAACCTGGAAGCCAAATGTGAAAAAGTCACCAATAGGCCTGAGGAAAGACTCCAATAGAAAAGTGGGACAGCAACATTTCTCCAGGACAAAATGTACCATTTAAGGAGAGGAGCAGGGCAAATTTCTCACCTCCACACACAACCTCCTTATACCTCGCGACTTCTCACATGGCTTCTTTCTTTATCCAAAGCCCACATTCAACATTTGATGGTTTGTAGTCTCAATTTTCATGTATTTTTTATGGAATTTATCCCCAAATTCCTAGTTCTTCTCCACCCTCCCTGCATCACAGAAGAGAGACTGACACGTTGATACAAATTAAGTCTTTTAAGTTTCCACCTTTTAGTTCACTCTCTAGAGGTAACATTTACAATATATTCTTCCAGTATTAATTCTGTAGCTGTGTATGATATTCTCTTGGTTCTACTAATTTCCCTAGTCATTATCCCATGTAGTTCTTACAAGTCTTAAAAATTAGCTTGCTCTTTGTTTCTTATGGTGCATTAGTAGGCTATCACAATTATATACCACAATTTGTTTAGCCATTTTCCAGTTAATGGATATCCCCTCAGTTTCCAATTCTTTGTCACTATAAAGAGAGTTGCTATAAATATTTCAGGATATATAGGTTCTTCTCTCCCCCCCCCCAACCCCAGATCTCCTTGGAAACAGAGGTCTAAGGATCTACACAGTTTTATAACTCTCTGGGTATAATTCCAAATTTCCCTCCAAAATGGTTGGATCAGTTCACAGCTCCATTAACAGTGTATTTCTTTCCACATCTCCTCCAACATTTGTCGTTTTAACCTTCTGTCATCTTAGATAATCTGATCAGTGTGAGATGATATTTTAGAATAGTTTTGGTTTGTATTCCTCTAATCAGTAGTGATTTAGAGCATTTTTTTTCCATATTCCTATATGTGGCTTTCATTTCTTCATCTTAAAATTGTCTGTTCATATCTTTTGCCCATTTATCAACTGGAGGATCACTATTATTCCTATACATTTGACAAAATTCTCTGTATACTTTATATATGACATCTCTGAGAGATAGTGTATAAAAATTTTCCCACAATTTTCTGCTATCCTTCTACTCTTGTCAACTTTTATTTTTATTTGTACAAAAACATTTCAAATTAATGTACTCAGAATGTACTTTATGCTTCCCAATACTCTAAATCACTTGTTGACTCACAGTTTACTCTCCTTTCAACCCATTTGCTAGCAAATATGTTCTATGGTCTTCTCATTTACTTATAATATCTCCTTTTATGTTTAGATCACATATCCATATTTATCTTATCTTAGTGAATGATGTAAGATATTGGTCTATACCTAATTTCTGACATACTACTTTCTACTTTTACCAATAATTTTTTAACGAATAATGATTTATTATCTCAAAAATCTATATCTATGCTTTTGTCAAATACAAGGTAACTATAATCTTTTACTGCTTTTTTTCTGACTGTTCTGTTCTACTGATCTACCTTTCTATTTCTTAGCTAAGTCCATATAGTTTTGATAATTACTGCTTTATGATACAATTTAAAATCTAGTTCTGCTAGATCTCCTTCATTAACATATTTTCATTAATTCTTTTGATATTGTTGCTCTTTTGTTTTCCTATATGAATTTTGTTATTATTTTTTTTTACCTCAATAAAATAATTTTTGGTAATTTGTTTGGAATGGCATTGAATAAGACTAGTTTAGGTAAGATTATCCTTTAAATTATATTACTGCTCTGCCCATCCAAGAACAATTAATATTTCTCCAGTTGTTTAGATCTGATTTTATATGTATAAAAAGTGTTTTGAGTGTTTATTTTAAATCCGGCTATTTTGCTAAAATTATTGATAGTTTCATCTAACTTTTTTTCCATATATCATGATGTTGTCTGTAAACAGAGATAGTTTTATTACCTCTTTGCCCAATTTGGTTCCATCAATTTCATTTTCTTCTCTTATTTCTATAGCTAGCATTAAATAATTGGCATCCTTGTTTTACTCCTGATCTTATTGGGAAAGCTACTAGCTTTTCCCAGTTATAAATGCTATTTGCTGATAGTTTTAGGTAGATATTTATATCATTTTATTTTAAAAACTTTACTTTCCATTTTAGAGTCAATACTGTATATTGGTTCTAAGGCCAAAGAATGGTAAGGGTTAGGCATTGGAGGTTAAATGATCTGCCTGGAATCACACAGGTAGGAAGTGTCTGAGGCCAGATTTGAACCCAGAACTCCAACCCTTTATTTTTACTTTATATGTGTCTCTTATTTTTAAATGTCTTTCTTATAAGCAACACATTGGTTTTTGATCCATTCTTCTATCCATGTTCATTTTATGGGTGAATTAATTCCATTTACATTTAGTCATAATTACTAGTTGTATATTTACCTCCATTCTATTTTTTTCTTACTCTTTGTCTTTTTCCTCCTCTCTTTTTTGCTGTATTCCTCCTCAGATGTCCAATTTCTTCTGTCTACCATCTCTCCAATTTGTATCCCTTCTTTCGAAACCTTCTATTATCCTTTCCCAAATTCTAAACTAGCCCACCTTTCTAAAGGCTCATTTTTTCTGCCTTCCCTCTTATCTTTTAGTTCTTTTTCTATTTGCTTTTCCAAAAGTCTTTTCCTTATTCCCCCAACCATACCCTTCTATTTTTTTATGAGTTCGATTTTAAAAATCCCTCCCTTATCTTGTCCTAAGAGTCTACCCCTTATCCCTTCACCTTACTTCCCTATTTCTCAATATGTTCTCCTTTCTAGGTTTCTCTCCCTTTTCTGATCCCCTTGCCCTCCTTTCTCTTAATCTACCCTTCCTTGTCTTAGTCCCTCAGTCACTAAAGGCAACACAGTCCCTCCCTTATCCTATACCCTTACCCTCCTATTTCTCTATATGTTAAAGAGACTTCTACCCTTCTTCCATTCATTCCTATTTTATATGAGATAATTGTTACTTTTTACCTCTTCCTGGACTATTTTATTATTTCAACTCATTCTATTATATTCAACTTGGTCTTTTATGTTCTCTCTGTATATGACTGTTCAATGTACCCGGGTAATGATGTCATTCTTGGAGATTATCCATAACGTTTCCCTTGAAAAGTATTAAACAATTTGACATTTTGAGTTGCTTATAATTGATCTTTCATAACTATGTGTTGTATGTTTCTTATAGATCAAATTTTCTACTGAGTTCTGGATTTTTCCCTAATAATAATTGAAACTCCTTTAGTTCATTAAATATAAAATTTTCCCTTTAATAATTATGCTAATATTTGCTGGTTATTTTATTCTTGGTTGTAAAACCAGTTCTTTTGCTTTTTTAAAATATTGTGTTCATGCCCTTCATTCTTTTAATATTGAACCTTATTATTCTTACTGTAGCTTCACAGTAATTAATTTGTTTTTCCCCCAATTGTTTGTGTAGTATTTTCTCCTTAACCTGTGAGCTATGGAACTTAGCAATGATGTTCTTGTGAATTTTCTATTGGGATATCTTTACAGTAGTGATTGGTGAATAACATAAATTTCTATTTTACCCTCTGGTTCTAGAACTTCTGGAGAATTTTCCTGGATGAAATGGTGGTGAGACTCTTTTTTGATCATAATTATCTGGGAGCCTAGCTGTTCTTATATTGTGTTGGCTCGATCTATTTTCCAGGTCATTTGATTTTGTGATAAGATGTTTCATATTTCCTATTATTTCATTTTTTAATTTTACTTTAATATTTCCTGTTGCCTTATGAAGTCATTAGCTTCCCCTTGTTGAGTCTTGGTTCTTAATTAATCATTTTCTTCTGTGATTTTCTGGATCTCATTTTCCATTACACTGATTATGATTTTCATAATTTTCTTAGATTGCTCCCCTCCCCCAATTTTTCTTCAACCTCTCTCATTTGGTTTTTGAGGTCTTTTTCAGTTTCTTCCAAAGGATATTTTTGAGCTTTTGATCATACATTGTTTTCTTTGATATTTTAGAAGCAGGTTTTTTTACTTCACTGTCCTATGAGTTTAAACCCTGGTGTTCTATGTCCCCAGAATAGCTATCAATAGTTAGGTTCTTCTTTGCTTTTTCATTTTTTTTTTAATTTTAGAGGAAATGCCAACAGACTTAATTATAAGCTTTTTTGCTAGAATCTCAGGGATCCTAGGGTGTTGGGGAACAGTGCCTTTGGTTTCACATTTTTTGTGCATTTGTTATTTCCTGAGCTCTCTTTAGTTCCAATTTCTCTAATCTTGGGTTAGGTGTAATCACTCATCCTACTCTAGTGCTCTAACCAGAGCCTCTTACCAGTTCTGCTGCCATAAGCAAACAGCTCACCTCTCCCTGTGGCAACAGTTATGGATTCTACTCTCCTGGGGATGATCACAGCCAACAGGGCCTCAGTCCCTTAGCAACTAAACTTATTGGTATGCACTCTTTCCTCACTCTTCCTTTCCTCATGCCACAGCCTGGGATAGAGCAAGTATTTAGCTTATATGCCTGGGCACTCAAAGTCTTTACCTGGTCAGCAGCAAGTCTGAAGTTCCTGTGCCCATGACCAGGTGCCCATAGACTCTGTAATGTCTGCTTTGTCAATCTCCAGCTGAGACTTAGTGGAGGGGTCTCCAGAGATGCTGCAGCCAGCACTGCTGCTTTCAAGGTGCTCTGCCTGCCAATTCCAATGATATCCTCTGGGATGAAAGCTCCCAATTTCAGCAGATAAGGTGAGGCTGTTGATTCTGTCCCTAGGATCTGTCTTGTTGATGTTGTGTTGTTTTTTCAGTGGTGTTCAAGTTATCAGGTGAGACTGAAGCCAGGAAAGTCAGAGACCTTCTTTTTGGTATCTTTGGCTGCTCAACTTCACTCTAGACTCTTATCTGTTTTTGCTGCTTTTATCATCAATTTTGTGGAGGTATTTTTGATTGTTTATTGGGAGTATTTTTTGTGGGAAATAATTCACTTTGCAGCCCTAATGACTCTTACAAAGATGAGATATATTTCAAATCTTAATTAAGACACGATATTGTATTCCCTACTACAGATAAGAAATATTGCAGTGGTAGAATTAAATGACAAGTGGGAGATCAGATTATTACTAGTTCCATTGACAGAAATTAGAAAGTCATAAGGAAGGGCAGATTTGGAGGGACTACTATTTATTAGTATAACTTTTAGTAAGTATTAAATGCCTACTCTGTCAGGCACCACCAGGATGAACATTGGGGATACAAGGAAGGGTAAAACTCAATCCTTGTTTTCAGGAACCTCAGTCTACTCGGGGTAAGAAGATGCAAATAACTAGGTACAAAGACATATATAGGGAAAAAATTGGATGAAATTAACAGAAGTACACACTAACATGAAGGGAAATAAGAAAAATCTTTGTGTAGAAGATGGGATTTTAGCTGGGAATTGAAGGAAGCCAGGAAAACTAGGAGGAAGAGATAAAGAGGGAGGGTATTCCCAGCATGAGGAACAGCCAATGACAACATCCAGAGTTGGAGTATCTTGTGCTAACACCTACAAAGAAGCCAGGGTTACTGGATCATTGAGTGCACAGAGGGAGAGTAAGGAGTGGAGCTCAGTTCTCTTCTCTCAGAATGTCTTGAGTTACATATGTAGTAAGTTATATAAATAATTAGGTTTAAGTAGAAAGGAGACATTGGGGGAAAATTGCCTGCACACATATAAAATTCATTATTAATAAGCAAGTTCATATATATTGACTAACTGGCAGATGACCTTAATCCAATCAAATGCAATCCAGAGGGATAGGGGAGAAATGGAAAGACACCATCAAAAATTCTCTGCCTTCATGTAGCTTACATTTGGGGTATGAGGGTGGGAGGGATTAAATCACATTTCCATCATATGAAGAGAAAAATTTTATCTCTGCATTGGTCTTTCATGAGTCACGTCAGAGTTTGATGATACATTCTCAATCAAATATGGGAGAAAATGTATAGGCTGGTGATGAAAATTTCATTACATTCTTAAATTACATAATTCACACCCAATTAAAATATTTTTCTACATTAACTTGGGAGTAATCAAAGAAATAATTAAAAATTATTATGGGTGCCTTTCATAGCATTTTTGGATTTTTCATTCAAATTATGGTTATGACAAATTCAGGGTTGTTTCCATGTCAGAGGGAAGCATATGAATAGAATTTAATTCACGGACTTTAAATACAGAAAGAATATTAGAAACCCTCTAAACCTCATGGTTGTGGATGAGAGAACTAAGGGCTAAGTGGGTCAAGATCACATAGCTAGAAAGTGCTAGAGACATGATTTTGCCCAGTTCTGAAAGTTCAAAACCTTTCCTGTTTGTGTCAAATGTTTGTGAAGCACCTACTGAGGAGAATGGGAAAGGAGATATAACAAAGGATTTCTTATCAAGAAGACTAAAATCAAAGAGAGGTGGCAGTGAAGGAGAAGATAGAGGAGGATATAGAAGGAGAAATGAAAACAAATCACCATCATTCTCCTTTGAAACAATGGGGCAAACTGGGTGATGGAAGCAGTGATGATAACAAGAAAGAAGGTTTCTAAAGCAGTTGTTTCCAAAGTTACATCTGTGAAATCAGATTTATCAAATACTCAGCCTATTGCAACACTGAATATGAGTACAAACGTAATCAAGAATTATTTGACAAAATAAATAAAACCACAATAAAATATAGGTAGTTAAATTTTAGAAGTCATTATATGACTTGCAGGAATCCTTGTGTACCTGGGCCTCTTTTCTGTTTGTTTTACACCATGGGTTTCTCTAAAGGGTGTGTGATCAACCCATCAGAGGATAAATAGATGAATTTCATCCTACTGTCCAGGATAACTAGATGGCATAATGGATAGAACACTGGTCTTGGAATCAGGAAGACTTCTCTTTGTGGGGTCAAATCTGGCTTCAGACTCTTACTAGCTGTGTGATCCTGAGCAAGTTGTTTAACCCTGTCTGACTCAGTTCTTTGTCTGTAAAATGAACTGGAGAAGGAAATTGCAAAATCACTCCAGTATCTTTGCCAAGAAAAATCCCAAATGGGGTCATGAAAAGTTGGAAAAAACTGAATAACAAAATTTTCCTCTAATTTGTCATCACTTAGTTTTTCATCTCTGTCCTTACCCCTTCTTTACAACATAGACGAATGTGGTGAAAGAGGAAATTGTTCCAAACTTGTAAATATAATTTATTTTCATTCTGTTGTCCTAAGTACTTAGTGAAAGTCTAAAATGTCAGTAGTAGAAAAGACATGCTTTTGAAGCCCAGAAAGTCAATCCAAGAACCAGAAAATGAACTTCATAACTGATTTTCTTTGTTTTCCTCTATAATTGCTCATTTTGTTCCAATTTTGGAGCATTAGTAGGTTGTTGTTAGGAAGTATGCTCTAATATGCAACCATTTTCCAAAAACTTTGAAGGTAGTAGACATGATGCCAAAAAACATTTGGTGGAGAGACTTGTGATATTTAGCTTCAAAAATAGAAACATAGGCTATCTTTAAATATCTGAATGGCTTTCTAGTCTTGTTCTACTAGGTTCCAGATAAGAAAGCCTAGAGCAATGGTATTTCTGGGAATTAAATTTTTAATTAGATATCAGGGATTTTTTAACATACAGGTATAAATCAACCAATCAATTAATTAATCAAAATCTACTTATTAGGTGCCCACTATGTTCCAGGCACAGTGCTAAATACTGGGTAGGTATGTTAAGTAGATGTTTGGAAATTATGGGGTTTTTGTGTCTTAGAGGAGTGACTTTGCCTAAAAGTATAGATTTTTGAAGTCATCTGCATAATATTTGAAGGGAGGAAAAGAGCCTGCAAAGTTGAAATTGAAGCCATTTTGTGGGGTTTTGAGAAGTAACTGGATGGGGACCAAGCAGATCCAGAGGGATGATCCAGAAGGATGAAGAACCATAAACAATACCAATGAAAATAAAGGAAATGAGAAATGCTAATTCCCCAGCTTAAGAGAATAAAACATAGCATGAGTCCCTCTAAGAAATTCTTGTGAATACCAGTTAGGAAGTCCAACAATCCAGAAATATATACTTGATTTAGGGATCTGGCATTTGAAATTAAATGAGAGAGTCAATGCTCTGATTGAGTTTCAAAGCTAAAGTCAAGAGCTCAAGAGTTCATCAAGTCTTGAAACATACTTTGACAAGTACTCCATTGTCTATGCTTCCAGGCAAACTCAGAATGTAAAGAATCTATTTTGAGGAAAATTACAGAGATCATGCTAAGACGTCTTGATACTTGGTTACAAAGATATTTAGAGAAAAGGGACTTTAATTTTATGAAATAGCAGAGAAGAAGATTAAAAGACAAGAGAAAGCAACATTAATTTAAATGGGTCTTTCTTCTCAATGAATTTTAGGAGATGTATTGTTCCTGTTGGGCATTCCATTAATTTAGTAAAATATGCTGTTAATATTTAGCCAAATTCCAGGATCTCCCTACAAATGTTGAGGGGATAAAAGGTGGTAGTCATCCTCCTTAGTTTATATGGTTTCCTCTGTTTTTGCTACATTTCTTAAAATAACAATGCTTTTGCATGCCACTCAAACGCCACTTTCTAACTATCCTTGGCAGTAATAGAATATAGAGTCAAAATATTCTTACTACAAAATGTCATCTAGAAACTTGATTCAGTAATGATCTAATAAGCAGAAAACTAAACTGTGGAGCAAAAAAGGCATGGAAATTTAAAAGGGGAAGTGAAGACACAGTGAAATAGTATGATTTCCAGAGTTGAGACTTGTCATCTCCTACCCATTAACTATCAGGTATTCTGGGACAACTATAATCTCTTAAGAATTGAAGTTGGATATCACCAAAAGGGGAATAGAGAAGTGGGAATAATAAGGATGCAACATATTTCAAATAAGGATTTACATAGAATAATTAAGGTTAGGTATATAATTAAAATATATAATTTTAAAAAAATGGGTGAATCAAGTATTGAGGACTAGAGATGGATGAGGTTCTACTGAAATATTTTCTGTGTTAAGAGTTTTCAAGAAAGACCCCTCCAGTACACTGGGTGAATGTAGATGAGAGTTATACATGTATACAGGCACAGAAGGGTGGCAATCAGAATCATTGGAGAGAATATCCCCATTGATAATACCCTGGATTGATTAGAGTTTTGCTTTATGTTCAAAGCACTGAGGTAGGGACTTAGAAGCATAATATGGTATATAAGGCTGGTACATGTGCCAATGAAACATTTGCAAAGGAAAGTCCTAAAGAGCTATTAGAAGATTTAGAAGCAGCTATAAATTTGCCTTCCAGTTTGAAAATCTAAGTTCTAAAGGAAATTTTGGAATTGTATTTGCCTTAAAATTTTCAGTTTAGTATAGAAGATCAGAGGGGCTCTTGAATGTTCCTAGATCCAAGACCTTTTCACATGGATGCTCAACTTCTACCTTATTTGCTCTCTTTATGTTTTGTAATACATACGTATATATGTATGCACAAATAAATCTTCACCTATAGAGGGATTTAGAATGAAAAGAGACCTTTAGAGATTAACTAGTCCAACACTTTAATTTTCAGATGAAGAAACTGAGGTCTAGAGAGGGGAAGTCAGTGCTCCAAGGCTACAAATGTAGTATAAAAGCCATTATGTGAACCCAGATCATTTAATTCCATGTCAAGCCATCTTTCTATGGTTCCCATCTGCATCCTTTGTTTGTATGTTTGTTTGTTTTTTAAAGCCAACTGCAGATGCAGACCAATCTGAAGAAAAGTGGATCTTGGTTCTACCGAAAAATCCAGAAATGAGCCCAGAAAACTCACAATGGGTGGCCAAAATAAGGCCCCTTTCTGTGATTACAAAGGAAGGCATTTCTACCAATCAACATCAAGCAAAACAAAACAAAGCAAAACAAAAAGGCAATAATAAAACATGCTTCTGTCTCCATCAGTGCTAGTTGTCAGACTACTGAAAGCAATGGATGAAATGTCTTATACCCATCACTCATTTGTTCTCACAGATGGTGAATTATAGATTTGACTGGTTGAAGAGGGTGGGCACTAAAAATATTCTTTAGACAAAGGCCAGAAAAAAAGAACAAAAAGATTGACAGTTGCTCATTTCCCCTCTATGATGAAACTTGTTTAGTATGGGAATAGCAGGACCAGAAATGAAGCCATTCACCAAAAGCTCCTTGGATCGTAAATTCACGGAATGCAATGCTGATTTGAGCTTTATGATAATGCCATGCATATTACATTTATCCACCTGATTCCTGCGTTTTCCTGAGGGAATCAAGAAAGCAGTGTGATAGTAATTTCACGGTAGATGTTGCCGTTATACAAGGAGGTAAACTCTAGCCCTGGGAAAACATATTCTATGTTGTGAATTGAACAGAATGCAGATTGTATTGGTAAATCATAACCCTTGAGTCAGGAACACTGACTTTGCATCTCACACACTTTCTAATAGTGATTTTTAATCATAGATGCAAAAAATACATTTACAAGTCCAAATCTCTATCTAATAAGCTTTTTCAGGAAGTATAAAGGAATTTACTCATTAATGTAGGCTTAAAATGGTGACATTGCTCTCTTGAAATGTTAAAAATTGCTTTTCCTTCTTGTTACAAATTTAGAGATAACCTAGGTTTAAATGTTATTTCTACCACCAAAATCCAGCCTCAAATAAGTTTTTTAATCTTTTTTAGGTCTCAAATTCCTTTTCTGTGAAATGAAGAGGCTGGGCTAATGCCCAGCTTTTAATACCCCTTTGAACTTCAAATCTAAAATGTTTATCAATTATTCCAATAGTCTAAGGACCTTAGGGATGGAATTTATGCTCAGGTAAACTAAATGACCAAGAAGACTGCTTCTAGTCACCAGCTTCTAAGTGTAAGAGCGGAACTGGTTCAGTAAATCAATTAAAGCATTCTACTAATTCTATGAAACACCTGAGAATTGTTTGAGAGAAGAGAGGATGTTTAGCATGGAGAAGAAAAGACTCAGCTGGGACATTTTTTTTAAGAGTTATCATGTGGAAGTGCAATTAGACTTGAGTTCCAGATTATAGAACTAGGAAATATGAGAGAAAATTATAAAGAAGATGATTTAAGCTTATTATCAGGAAAATTTTCCTAGCATTTACAGTTATCCCAAAGTGGAATAGACTGTCTTCAAAGGTAGTGGGTTTCCCAGTGGAATTGTGCATCGGTCACATGGGGTTGGGGGGGCATGGGGAGAGGGAAAGAACATGAAATGTGTGACTATCAGAAAATATTCAAAATAAAATAAAAATTAAAAAGGTAGTGGGTTTCCTTTTACTGGGGGTTTTCAAGCAGAGGTTAGAGGCCATTATCATTTATGTGATAGTCAGGGTTCTTTTTCAGGGACTGTTTGGACCAACTGGCCACTGAGGTCCCGTCTAATTGTAAAATTCAGAGATTCAGCTATGCAATACCTTCTAATGAAAAACAAGGTGAAAAGTTATTTGTATTTTTAAGATTTTCACTGTTACCTGATTTGTTGATATTTTGTTCAAATCAGAAATGTTAAAGGGAAAAAGGTAGCAATAATCCTCATGGCATAGTAGAAAAAATACTTGCCTTTGAATCAGAAGATTCATATCTAAGTCCTGGCTCTTCTCCTAATCAGACATATAAATTTGACGTATAAATTGAATCCTAGAATCATGGATATAGAGCTGGAAGAGACTTTAAATGCCTCCTATGGATAACCCCCTCATTTTACAGACCAGAAGACAGGTGCTCAATGAGTTGTTCAAGGTCACAGAGATAGTAATGGCACATGAGATTAGAACTCAGAACCTGTATCTTGAAAGGAGATATCTATAATCAATAAGTTTATCAAAGCATTTTTATTTCCCATGTAAAAGGCTTCTAGCCTCAGTATCCTTGTCAATGGGTCTATCTTTCATGGGTATTGCAAGAAAAGCACTCTGTCATCTTCAGAGCACTCTAAAAGTTAGAGTTGTTATTAGTACCCAAATCTGTCACAAAAGTAGAAAAATGAGGGGAAAAATGAAAACAAAATCATAGTGGCTTCATGGGAATCTTTAATATAGTTCTAGCCAGTAGTTATATATTCTTTCTAGCAAGGTTTCCTTAAAACTATTTGGCTTCCAGGAATCTTCCAGGGGGATCATGAAAATATATTTGCAGGATTTAATGTTTCTGAACAGATGTGGTACCATATTGCTTCTTACATTCTCATGCGGAGCCTGTTTTAAGACAACCAAGATGATTTGTGAGATCCCAACCATGTAACACTTTGTCCTTGATGTAATGCCCCTTGTTTACTATCTCTTTCACAGAGGTTTTTATAAGTGACTCTGATAATTCCCACTAAGGTAGTCCTCTCTCTCTAAGAGCAAGGGTTGTTCTTCTTCTGAGAACCTCTTTTTCTTCCTCCTGCAGAACAGACTGGCGAGCCCTATGATGATTGCAGTGATCACTCCACCAATGGCAGCAGCTGCAACAAGCCACTGCCAGATCTGACTTGCTTGCTTCAAGTAAGGCTTAATAAATTCTTGAAAGAAGTCAGGTGCTGAAAAGAGAAGACATCTACATTCAGTATATTTATCAGTAATCATTTTTAACAGCCTACTTTGAAATCATTGTGTGAGGCTCCCAAGCTGCAAAGAAAGAAGTAAAGCTTAAAAGCTATATAAGGGGGCAGCTGGGTAGCTCAGTGGATTGAGAGCCAGGCCTAGAGACGGGAGGTCCTACGTTCAAATCTGGCCTCAGACACTTCCCAGCTGTGTGACCCTGGGCAAGTCACTTGACCCCCCATTGCCCACCCTTACCACTCTTCTGCCTTGGAGCCAATACACAGTATTGATTCCAAGACAGAAGGTAAGGGTTTAAAAAAAAAAGTTATATGGGACAAACATATATGCAAAATAAATACAATAAGGGACAGCTAGATGGGGGAGAGTCAGACCTGGAGATAGAAAGTCTTGAGTTCAAATTTGGCCTCAGGTACTTCCTAGCTGTGTGACTCTGGGCAAGTGACTTAACCTCAATTGCCTAGCTCTTTCTGATCTTTGGGTTTAGAACTGATACTGGTATTGATTCTAGGACAGAAGATGAGGTTTAAAAAATTATTTTAAGACAAGCAAATGAATGAATAAACAAGCAAATTCAATAATGAAGAGGGGAGGGGTGATAATGACAGTTTGGGGATTGGGAAAGACTTTAGTTAGAATGCCTTTCTGGACATTATAAAAATTATAAAATTATTAGTATTTCCCCAAGTTCCCTTTAATCTCTCCTGCGCCTCCATGTTTGTGTGCTCAAGTTATTGTTTTATAAGTTCTGTAGCTCCTCCCTCTTCCTCTCTTCTTCATGAGTGTGGCTGAAGTTAGATTAACACCTTTTCACTCTAGTTTTTTATGTTAGTTTATTATTAATAAAACTTTATTAAATATAATACCTTAGCTATTGAATATTAATTTAATCTCTACAATATAAATAAATAACATAAAACTGTATAATATATTATATAATTATATATTATAGGTAATAAAGTAATATAATATAATAATATATAATATAAATAAATGTAAAAAATATAAAAATTATAAAAGCCAGACATTTTATAAAAATCTTTGTATCCTTTGATGGAAGGGGACAGAGGCAAGGTAGAGTAGAGGAAGGCACTTGAACTGGAGTTAGATGACCTCAGTCAAATCCCCTTTCTCTCATTAGCTATGTGATGCCAGACAAATCACATTGGATCTCTGCACTTCTGTTTTCTCATCTTTAAAAATGTACATTGAACCATATAAGTAAATATAAATATGTAAACACACGTATACATATAAATAATATGATGTCTCCCTCATAGGTTTATTGTGTTGAAAATATTCTGAAAAAATCTGTAAAATAATAAATCATCATAAAACAAAATATATTTTCAATACCTCCCTCACAGAGCTATTGTGGTAAAACTATTTTGTAAACATGAAATTCTATGTAAATGTGAGGTTTTATCTTTAACTAGCAGATATTCCTAAGTCCTGTGCAAAGTTCATTCATTTATTTTTCAAAAATGTTGAATGATACCTTTGTACAAAACACTGAGGTAGACACTATAGGCTATGAAGATAAAAAAAAATCAATGAACTTACAGTCTAGCAGGAGAGATAAGACATTTTCATAAATAAACATTACATGAAAATAGAATCAGGAGATATGTATCATACAATAACATGGAGAACCTACATATCATATTATTTGCCTTCTTAGGGATGGGAGAAGGGTGGAAGGGAGCAGTGAAAAAAGAATGAGCCAGAGATATTTGTGCTTTACAAATACCTTATTTAGTCATGATGTCACAAGGTATCAAGGCACTGTGTTGGGGGAAGAGGTAGTAAAAGGGAAGGTAAACGGGATGAATCATCATTAGCATCACCATAAACAATCATGCCAACAATAATAGCATGTTTCTGTGTCTGTTTCTTGGTGAACACTGTCATGTTTTATTTTACTCCCTGATCATCTTAGCAGCTACTCTGCTGCCCTCTGCACGCCCCTTTTCTTCTCCTGCTCTCTGCTCTCTTGTTTTCAAATCATTGGCAAATTAAAACTCCTCATTGGAAAGAGGAGAGGGAGGGCAAAAACATATATATATTTATATATATATAGTAACTACCATGGGCCAGACAATTAGGCTAAATGCTTTTTACTGATATTTTCTCATTTGATCTTTTCAATAAGCCTTTGAGTTAGGTGCTGTTACTCTATTTTAGAATTTAGGAAACAGAGGGAAATAGGTTAAATGACATACTCAGGGTCACGCAGTTGCTTAAAGTGTCGGAGGCCATATTTATATTTGGGCTTTCCTGATTCCAGGCCCAGAATTTTATCCATTGCACCACCAGTTGCCTCTAAAAATGAGTATGTCAATCTGGTCCCCTATAACTTTACTCATTGTCCTTATAGTCTAGAGCAGTAATGGGCAAACTTTTTAAAAAAGGGGCCAAAGGAAGGGAAATGCTCATCTGTCAGTCTGTTTCTAAGGCAATTCTTTTGGAGTTTCATTGTATTGTATCCTACTCATTGTATTTGTCAGATTAGGAATAATGTCTGGCAGTGGGAGTTTGCCCATCACTGGTCTAGATCAAAATATCCTCTTCTGACTTTCACTTCTCCCACCCATATGGGTTAAAATATAAGTTCCATGCAAGAGAGACTGTCTTGCTTACATATTTCTTTTTCTTTCTTTCTTTCTTTCTTTCTTTCTTTCTTTCTTTCTTTCTTTCTTTCTTTCTTTCTTTCTTTCTTTCTTTCTTTCCATCTTAGAATTAATATTAAGTATTGGTTCCAAGGCAGAAATGGTAAGGGCTAGACAACTAGGGTTAAATGACTGGCCTAGGGTCATCCAGTTAGAAATTGTCTGAGGCCATATTTGAACCAAGAAACTCCTATCTCTAGGCTTAACTCTCAGTCCATTGAGCCATCTTGCTGCCCCAGTTGCATATATGTTTCTATTCTTTGTGTTTAGCTGATTGTTTTCTCTCTGGTAGAAGTATTCTCATCTAATAGTTTTTTAAGGTTTTTAAAGTATATAATATCATTTGAATCTTACAACGAATCAGGACAGTTAGGAGACACAGTGAATAGAATGCTGGGACTAGAGTCAGGGAGACATCTTCATGAGTTCAAATCTGGCCTCAGATATGTATTAACTGTGTGATCCTGGGCAAGTCACTTAACCCTGCTTGCCTCCATTTCCTTATCTATAAATGAGCTGGAGAAGGAAATGTCAAAGCATTCCATGATCTGTCAAGAAAACCCCAAATGGGATCATGAAGAGTAGGTCACAACTGAAAATGAAAGGGGAAAAAGATTATTATTATTATTATTATTATTATTATTATTATCATTATTATTATTATTATTATACATGATTATCCTGAGGCTCAGGCAAGCTAAATGACATAATTCTCATACAGCTAATAAGAGTGCCTGAGGCAAGATTCAAACCTGGGTCTCTGAGCCTTTCTCCTGACTACAAGATAGGAAGAAAATAAAGTCATCCTGGTTATCATTTTCAGAACTTTCCTTTCAAGTAGAAAGAGGTTAGAGTTCCTAGTTTAATTGATCACACTCAACTGATCTTGACAGTGAAGAGACAGTTCTGATTTCCCTTACCTTTCTAATACAACATTGATTTTCTTTGAAAGTTTATCAGAAAATAGAATTTAGCCTAGACCCACTATTTGTGTTTTATGTTAGGGCATATGTTAGAAAGTTGTGGAGGAAGGTGAACAGACTTGGTTTGTCTTAGATTACCCTTAGGATACTAATTAATCATGTTCTATAACTTAAAAAAAAGAAAACAAAAGCATTCTACATGGGGTGATGGCTTTATTCACTCTTTAGCAAGCTTGCATTTTTAAATCTGTCGAATAGTAAATTTTCATCCTTCTAAACTTACAGAGATATGAGAGTCCACATCAAACATAGCTGGAGGCATTTGTGACCCACAGGAAAAACAGGTTGATTCTCTACAAATACTTTCCCACACATGTGTTTGTTTTTTGGAGACAAGAACTGGATAGAATTCATTTACATTCCTAAAGATCTGTTTTACTTTGTAGTGAGAGAAAGTAGGTTCTTCTAGTAGCCATTTTAGTTTATGAGAATATTGTCATCGTGGTGTCGGGAAGAGAGAGCCGTGCTAGGAGTTGGGAAGTCTTAAGGAACCTCACCTGGTTCCTTGTGATGAACTTCCTATCCTGATAAAATCACAGATACTGGATCAATATGGTGAGAAGAGCATGTTTTGAGAGTTGGCAGGGACTCCCAGGCCATTTAGTGCCAATCCTTCATGGGACTAAGGACAAAACTGAGACCCACCCAAGTCAAATGGTTTAGCCACGATTTCCCAGGTAAACATTGAAGATAATAAGTTTTGACCCTGAGACTGCCTTGTTGCAGAGCCAGTGCCCTTTCTTCTGTTCCACACTGTTCCCTCCAGATCATGATTATAGGATCCCTATTGCCTAGCACAGTGCCTGGCACCTGGCACACACTTAATAATGACATTTGAGCCCAGGTCTTGTATAATTAGGAAATCTTGTACCCTTGGACTTCATCTCCCAGCATCCCTTTTCTCTTTTGTCCCCAAGTTGTGTACTTACATTGTTTGTATATAGTTGTGGGTAATTCTGCCTTTCGCTCTCTCTTTTTTCCCACATGCACATCTGGGTGAGCTCTCTAGTTTTTATTTTCCTTTGCTTCAAGTTAGTATGAATAAACTTTATAAATATAATACTTAGAGTATTTGAATATTAATTTTAATTCTCACAATTTGACAGTCCTCTGTCCCTCTGACTTCAATTTCAGGACCTTTCCATAATATCAATTTTCCTGCCCTAATTTGCAACAAAACAGAACTAAATAAAGCAAGTTCTCCCTATGCTATACTGTGGACATCAGAGCAACCTTTGCCAGCTATCACAACTCTTCTAGCACATCAGAGAGGGCTACTCCAGACAATCACAATTCTTCATGCATTTATGGATTAAATAGGGACTCGAACTGAACTGCCAACTTTAAATGAGAAGGAATCATATGAATATATTGACTATAAATATTAATTTGTAGAAATTGAAGAGTGAAAAGTTAATTATTATCATTGTTTAGTATAGTAGTAGCCATAGAAGAAGTAGCAGCAATAGTTGCAGTAGTAGTAGTAGCAGCAACAGCAGCATCAGCAAGAGGAGGAAGAAGAGAAGATGGAGGAAGAGAAGGAATAAAGGAAAAGTCTTTTCCTATGCTAATCTCACATGATGCCTCACTGTTATATAGAGGTATCCTTGGGGTCTCAAAAGCTATGCCAGTATGTTGGGGGTTCTTAATCTGAAGCCTTTAATTAAAAAAATGTTGATATCTTTTTCTACATATCTTTTTGACCTTGTATGTTCTTTTATGCATTTTTAAACTTTCTTTTGAGAAGAGGTCCATGGACTTTACCACTCTGCCAAAAAGATCCATGATATACAAAGAAGCTAATTTGGCAAATTCAAGCATCTCCTGCCAGTCCGAGAAGGCTTTCAATACAGGGCCAATGACACAGTGTGGCTCTGTTTGAGCATGTTTGACTAAAGTTGAAGAGGTTCATTACCAGGTTGTTCAAAGGATGGCAAATTTCCAAAGAGAGCAATTCTACAAGAACAGAGAGAAAAGATAAAACCACATGACCTGAGGTTGGTGGAGGGTGTACCCAAACCAATAAAATGGTACATTTATCAATTATTGAATTATTTGATTTTTTCCTTCCCAATCAATAACTGATGAACTCAGACCAGAAAAAATCTAGGAAATTAAGACATTCTTAAAAAATTAACAAAAACAAGTATTTCTTTTACTTTAAATTCTGGGAATAAATAGCATCATCTTAAATTTCTGAAAGGTTTCCATTGGAGCTTACCAAATGGCATAATTCATAATTAAGAACTAAGTGGGCAAATAGATAATCTACCTCAATAGAAACATAATGTTTTCTACTATAGTTTTTCATATGATACTAATATATCTTTTTTTCTTTTTTTTTAAATTAAACTTTAGAGTTTGGAAAATTATTTCTATGCATTAGTCACTCCTTTGTTCCTTCAATAAAAAACTGAATCTCTGAACTCTGAGTGTTTATACTGGCTGTCCCCAAGTCTGGAAGGCTCTTCTTCCCCATCTCTACCTCTTGGCTTCTCATTACCCTTAACTCTAGTGTTTTCTTTCTATTGATTGTTGACAATTTTCTTACAGATAACTTATTTGTACATAGTTGTTTTATGGTGTCACCCTCTGTGAACTCCTCCAGAATAGGGAATATCTTTTTGCCTTTCTTCGAATCCTCAGTCCTTAGCATTGTGCTTGCATGTAGTAGTTGCATAATAAATGTGTAGTTACTAAACAACTCTGAATAGAGTTTACTGAAAAGGTATACAGGTATTCTTTCTTTTTTTAAGTTGCTATTTATTTTTATTTTTAAAATATATAACAATATAGTATTTGACATAATATATATGAGTTATCATTATGTAATAAGTTATAATAAATATGCTTATCCTAAAGTCATTAGGTATTATTTTTTGATGAGGAAAATAAAGGTCAGAAGATTAAGTTAACTTGCTTAAGGATTCACTGCTGGTCAATGGAAAAAGGACTGGAACCCAAGTCTTTTGATTCATTCTCTTATTTTTCAGTTAGTCCCTTCTTGGCTTCCTTCTTTCAACTGTAACATTATTGTTCAGACATACACTGCCATGGAAAGACATTGCCTAGAATGTTCTCCGTTTCTTCACAGAACAAGGTTTGCATAAGAAGAGTATTTTGTTAAAGAGGAGGGTAAGATTCTCAAAGGTTTTTTTGGGGGAGGGGGGGAGGGAAGGGGTAGCTGGGTGGCTCAGTAGATTGAGAGCCAGGCCTCAGACACTTCCCAGCTGTGTGACTGAGCAAGTCACGTAATACCCATCGGCTAGCCCTTACTACTCTTCCAGCTTGGAACCGATACACAGTATTGATTCTAAGAAGGCAAAGGTTTTTATAATATTGAAAAACTAATATTATGCCAGGTGTAATATGCTAAATGTAATATTTAGGAATTGGTTTGGAAATATAATAGTAAAAAATTGGTGTGGTCAACATTTATAAAATAATTAACCTGTAAGTCATGATGATGATCGCAGCTTTTAACAATTAAATTTTAATATAAATATAGTCTAAGAAAGAAAAAAAGAGGGAAAGAAAAAAAATATTTCCTAGCCTACCAGCCCACAAAAGTGTCTTCTGCTGATCCACAAATCTCCAAAGAAACAAAAGCCCCAGCCTCCTCTGCAGTCTCATTATCATGTCTTTTCCCTCTGTGCAGGTCATCTCAGGGACCAATCAAAGTCTCTCTGACCCGACCCAGTAATGCCTAGTTCTGGGTCACTAATGGGCTGGCTTGGACTAGTAGAAAGTTCATGATCTTGGGAGAAAGGGGTTCCCTTTACACAGTTTAAATATATGTATCTCGAAGGGTTTTAGGGTTTTTAGGCAACAAGCCTGAGTATGAGAAGGAAGAGATCTGCTTTCTCTTTGGAGAGCTTATTATTTAATAAGAAATCATTGTTTCAGAACCATAGAAAGTGAGGAAAACATCCTGTCTTCCAACATCTCCTCTCGAAAACAAAGCAAAGCAAAACAAAACACCCAGACAACATATGCTCATAGCCCCATTAAGACATATTCTCTTGTGGGGTGGGGGGTGGAGCGGCTGGGTGGCTCAGTAGATTGAGAACCAGGCCTAGATATGAGAGGTCCTAGGTTCAAATATGGCCTAAGACACTTCCCAGCTGTGTGACCCTGGGCAAGTCACTTGACTCCCATTGCCTACCCTTACCACTCTTCCACCAAGGAGCCAATACACAGTATTGACTCCAAAACGGAAGGTAAGGGTTTTGTTTTTGTTTTTTTTTAAAGACATGTTCTCTAGGGCAAGACTGATGAGGTGGGCCCAGCGACTGCTACAGCTTTTGGGCTCCATTTTCATAAACTGGGAATTGCTTTCCCTTTGGTCTCTGAAGTTAGGGTACTGTGGAGGGGTTGGGAAGAGAGGGGAAAATGACAATATTTAGAGTTTACTTTTTTGTGGTCTCTTATTTCTTCTTATATGACCATTAAAATAACTTGTGGCCCAGGGTTTTCCTTTGGCTGTCCAGTCTCCTACTTTGGAGCCCCATCCAGCCTTACCTTTCTCTAAGAATAGCCATTCTGCAAAACTTTCTTTGTATCTTCTCTATCCTTGCAGTCAAAACTCATTTCTTTTCAAATTGTCTCAATGAGCCATTAGAAAATAACACTAATGTGTTCCTGATTGACAGCGATATGACTAGATTTGTGTTTTCATGGGCATAAGGTGAGGAAATTATCTTTACCAATGCAGACTAACAATTCTGCAATTTACAGTTATAGAGACTTTGTCCAGAGCACTGATAGGTTAAAGGAATTACCCAGATCACATAGCCAGTGCGTGTCAGCATATGTCATGGTAAGGAGGTAGTTTCTTTATCTATCACATCAGGGTATCCAGCTCAAATAAAAATGGAGGCCTTTAAACTGTAAATAAGGATCTCTGCCAGTCATATTTTGACTTGGAAAACCACATATTAACATTATCTGTGTTTTATTTTTATTTATCTTATTCAATATTTCCTAGGAACATTATAATCTATGTAGTTCCATTTACACTCAAGTGTGTTGTGGGCCCCAATTCCACAGAAGTCACAATATTGTGAGCTGGCCAGTGTTTTAAGACCTTTAAAGCACATCACATTACCTCTGGAATAACTGAAGCACTCAATCATCTCTGGGATATTTGCTTTCTAAAGAGGTGTCTTACTCATAAATATCTCTTTTGGTAGAATTTCAGGCTGTATTGAAAAAATATCTGAGATCGAAAAGGTCTTCCTAGTATCATAAACTGAAATGAGCCTGACTGTCTTCAGAAGTTTCTGTACTGGCAGCAATGCAATGACCTAGAACAATTCTGAGGGATTTATGGAAAAGAACACTACCCACATTCAGAGGAAGAACTGCAGTAGTGGAAGCACAGAAGAAAAACAACTGCTTGAACACTTGGGTTGATGAAGACATGATTGGGGATGTAGACCCAAAAGGACCACACCAATGCAACTATTAATAATATGTAAATAAGTCTTGATTTATCACACTAAAACCAGTGGAAATGCTAGTTGGATTTGGGGAGGGGCTCAAGGGGGGGTGAAGGGGAAAGTAAAAACAAGAACCATGTAACCATGGGAAATGTTTCTAAAAAAATAAAATATTAAAGAAACTAAAAAAAAAAAAAAAAAAAAAAGAAGGTTCTCAGAGCAGTATCCTGCTCTGCCCAATATCTTCCTTTTCTTCTTTTTGTCCCCTAGGTGACTGTTTATTTTCCAGGACTAGCTCTTATTTTTTTTCTTCATGCCATCAAAATTGCCTTGTGACTTACTGATTGACTTTAGACCTTGGTTTGTTTCCTGAGACCCAACTGTGAGATATTCATTTAATCTGTGATGCCAATTTGGTTTTAGATTGTTCACACTCTTATTAGCTGGACTATCTGTTCAACCATTCCCATACTGTAAGTACTAACCTTATATTACAAATAAGAGCAAACTGAGGATCATAAGGGTTCAAGGGCCAATGCTTTAATATCTACCAATTTTGTGCTCAGGTTCATGCAAGGTTCTAAATACCAGTATTCTTCTGGTATACCTTATGACCTCTTGGCATGGGACCCACGGTTTCGCTCTGGACACCTCAAACTCCAGAAGTTTTCTAGGTCAAAGGGGACATAAGAAATTCCTTCTGCTTCCTGAAAGGAACATCCCCTCTTTGGGCTTTCCCCTAGATCTTCAACTAACATAGATATAGACCTCCCAGTTCCACTCTGATAAGCATCAATCATCCTTTGAATTCCACAGATGATCCCTTATATCTCCAACCTCAAAGTATTACCTCATTCCTGCTTCCCCTTTTTCCCCCTTCCTTATCCTTTAATCCCTATTGTCAAAAGGGTATAAAAACCCCAGACCCCATCTCCTCAGGGAGGCAGTGTTCCACCTTCATACTATCTCCCAGCCTTTTAACATGGCTTCCAATTAATAATTTCTTTATTTTTAAGCTAACTTTTGGAGTCTTGCAAGGGGCAACCTGTCCTGAACCTGGGGTTTCACCTCAAAGCTCTCCTACAACACTCTGACTAAACCCTATTTAAGTATTCTCAGTCTTCATAACTCCCTACTTCTGTGGCAAGGTCACTTGCTCATGGGGCAGTGAGGACAAGACAGTAAGAAGAAGGATAGCTGATACATTCCTCAGTGGGTTAAGGGGGAGTAGCAATAGAGAGCAATATGAGAAAGTCTTATTCAGTTACAGTATATCTAGGGGTGGTTAGGATACATTGCTATGGATAAAATGTTGGGTTTGGAGCCTTAATGAGTTCAAATCTAGCCTCAGATGCTTACTGGCTGTATGATCCTGGGCAAATCATTTCACCCTATTTGCCTCAGTTCTTCATCTGTAAAATGAGCTGGAGAAGGAAATGGCAAACCACTTCAGTGACTTTGCCAAGAAAATCCCAAAAGGAATCATGAAGGGTTATAAACAACTGAACATCAATAAACTACAAAATACAAATGCGAATTTTCGAGTTTTGTATGCTGAGTTTAAAATAATAATTCCCATTTATATAAGGAACACAGGGGAGAAAAAGAAGATTGTGGAATTTTTTAAAGCCATAATTCTTTTACTTATAATATTTTTTTTCTGCATTCTCCATAAGTCTCTTGCTTTCCTTTTCTCTCAATTTACCTTTTCACTGCTTGAGGAAAAATCTCATGACTGAAAATTGGTCTTTAATTTATTTTCTGTCTGGTCCTTCCCTCAGTACTGTTCTCTGCAAGGAATGAGTTTTAGAGATTCAGCTTGTATCCCGTAAGAAAAGCTCAAGGGCCCAAGAGATGTTAATTACATCTTATTAGCCCATTATCTAATTTCGCCTCACCTTATTTCTATTACCTTCTGGTCAGCCTTTTATTTGAAATGTTTCAAGGCATTCTCTGTCAATGAGGTTTTGGCAAAGGTTTTAAAAGAATTGAGGAACTTGGTGATTTTTTTTAGGAACTTTTAAGTTATAAAACTCTTGTTGAAGCCTTAGGAGATGACATGGGGAAAAAAAAAGTATTTGCTGGTTTATCATCTTTATATAATTTACCTCAACCCCGGCTATAGTATCTGAAGCTTTAGCATTGAAGAGCAGCTGGGGAATTAACATCAGAAGGAGTTTGCCACTTAACATAGCAGTACACAGAGGCAGCAGTGGCTCATTGTGTAGAGCACTGGACCTTGAGTCAGGAAGATCTGAGTTCAAATTCAGCCTCCAACACTTCCTCGCTGTGTGACTCTTTGGGCAAGTCATTTAAAGGCAGTTAGGTTAGGAAGAACTGAGTTCAAATCCATTCTCAGAGACTTCCTAGTGATGTGACCACGAGCAAGTCACTTAAACCTCTGTCTAATGAAAGAATACACTGGATCTGCTGGAGAAGGAAACTGCAAATACCCCATATCTTTATCAAGGAAACCCCATGAATAGTTTTGGTCCAGGAGGTTACCAAGAATTCGACATGACTGAAAAACAACAAGCAGCTTTCCAACAATGATACGAGTAATTGTTTAAGTGATTTCCACAGGGTCCAAAAGATATGTGTCTCGTTCTAGATTGGAACTCAGGCTTTCCTGACTCTGAGTTCAATATTCTATATACTATCCCATCTAGATGCCTTAAATTATTAATTTGTAATAATAATAACCAATAACCAATCAAAAATTTAAGACAAAAGAATCAAATAACAAAGTCAGACTATTACAGTGGAAAAAAGGGTTATATTTTTACTCAGAGTACTGAGTTCAAATCCCTGCCCTGCCATTCTGTCACAGTGTAAGTTTGGGAAATTTTGTTCACTGCTCTCAGCCTCAGTTTTCTGATCTATAAAATAGGAAGGTTGAACTAGATGACCTCTAAAATACTTTCCAGCTCCTATATCAGTAAATTCAATGCATGTAGGCTGATTCCATGTACAGGACTGTCACTAATACACATTTTTTTTAAATAAAGAAAATAATGCCTCTCACCATTCCCATTTCTCAGAACTAGCCACTTTTTTTTCAAACATTTATTTAATATTCATTTTTAACATGGTTACATGATTCATGCTCCTACTTTCCCCTTCGCCCCCCGCACTCCCCTCACCCATGGCCGATGCACATTTCCACTAGTTTTGTCATGTGTCCTTGATCAAGACCAATTTCCAAATTGTTGGTAGTTGCATTGGTGTGGTAGTTTCGAGTCCACACCCTCAATCATGTCCACCCCGACCCATGCGTTCAAGCAGTTGTTTTTCTTATATGTTTCCTCTCCTGCAGTCCTTCCTCAGAATGTGGGTAGCATTCTTTACCATAAATCCCTCAGAATTGTCCTGAGTCATTGTATTGCTGCTGGTACAGAGGTCCATTACATTCAATTTTACCACAGTATGTCAGTCTCTGTGTACAATGTTCTTCTGGCTCTGCTCCTTTTGCTCTGCATCTGTTCCCGGAGGTCTCTCCAGTTCGCCTGGAACTCCTCCAGTTTATTATTCCTTTTAGCACAATAGTATTCTATCACCCGCATATACCACAGTTTGGTCAGCCATTCCCCAATTGAAGGACATACCCTCCTTTTCCAATTTGTTGCCACCACAAAAAGAACTAGCCACTTTTTATTCTTTCAAGTCAAGTCTACTTTCTGATTTCTATATACAGGTCTTTCTTCTTCTACTTTTCCCAGGCTCCTACTTCCAGAGCTCAATAACATCATCATCATCATCATAGTCCTACTGGTCTCTAATTACTATTTAATCACCCATCTCTTCCCTCCCCACTCCTTTCCGTTAGCTTTGGTTGACTTTTGCATTTGCCTATGTTGGGCATTCTTGGGAATTGGTTGCATACACACAGACTTGCTGTCTCTCAGAGAGTAGTGAGCTTCTTTAGGTTACACACCATATCTTTGGTTGGCAAGAAGGACCATGCATCTCTAACTGGGGTGAAGATGATAGAAGGGCTCAAGGCCTTTTTTATATAGAGTGAGGGGGAATTACTGAGTGTAAAAGAATTTGGGTTAGAAGAAACTAAGAAATACATAGTGTCAAAGAGGAAAGTATCTGATTGCAAATAAAAAGACTGTGTGATCTTTGCTCCTAGATGTATTGGAGATAATCTAAAGCATTAGCACTAAGAGAAAGCAGGAAAGACTGTAGAAGATTAGAGGGACTTATTTATCCATTTGTTTATTTCAAAAAACAAAGAAAAAACCTCTACCTATGTGAGCCATGGTATGTTAGGCATTAGGATTGATACAAAAATAAATATAGCATAGTTTATCTCTGCTCTCAGATTACCAAGATCCCAGCAGTACAGATTTGAATTTTATAAGTGCTTCCTTGGTGTTAATTTTTAAGTCACATAGATCTAAATTTAACTCCTGCAACTCACAAAATGTATACATTTGTTACAGCCAGGGAGAGTTAGCAAGATATAGTTGAGGGGGTCTTCACTGGACTGAAGGTCACTGACAAGCTGGAGCTAGGTAAGAAAAGACAATAAGCATGAATGTATTACTTGAAGAAACTAGAGATATATACTCTGAAGAGGAAGCTAGTTTGTGTGACTGTTGTTGAAGTAGGTTTATGCAGTTCTTGTTTAGTTGTGTCTGATTCTTCATGACCCTGCATGAGGTTTTTTGTTCGGTGTGTGTGTGTGTGTGTGTGTGTGTGTGTGTGTGTGTGTGTGTGTGTTTGGCAAAGATATTGAAGTGGTTTATTATTTCTTTATCTCATTTTATAAATGAAGAAATTGAGGCAAACAGGGTTAAGTGACTTGCCAGGATCACACCGCTAGTAAGTATCTGAGGCCATATTTGAATCCAGGATGATGAGTCTTCCTGACTCCAAGCCCAGCATTCTATACACTGTACAACCATTAACTCTTCCTTAGATCTCTACATGTTGCCCAGGTTCTGGGAATTGAGCTGGCACTTAATTGTAGAATGCAGAAATGACTGCCAAATGCTTGGCAGGAAATGAGTTAAATCCCCTTAGTTTATGGTTCTTAGCCTGGTGATTCCATTTAAACACATCCCCTATGTAAGGATTAAAATTTAATGGTTTGGCTAAAATATATGAAGATTTTAAATAATCAGTGGTTGCCAATTCAAAGTATTATTGTTCAAAGTCAAAATGACTTTAATATCTTTTATTTACAAAAGAGGTGGAAAGAGTGAAAACAGAGAAATACAAAAGAGTAGAGAAGACATTAGCTTATCTAACTAAATGTTGCTCTGGTGCTTGACTCAGCCAGGACTTGTTGACCGTCAGCAGGAATTAAACTCTCTCCAGAAGACAGGAAGGGAAAGCCAGCTATCCATTCACCCAAGTTCCCTCCAGGAGGCAGGTCAAGACAATGACTCAAGCTGAAGGTGATTCCTGAGGACCACTTTCTTCCTTGAACCAGCCTTCTTCTTGAAGCTGACTTCCCTCATGAAGTCTAACTCCTTCTTGAAGCTGACTTCGTTCTTGGAGTCAACTTCTTTCCCTAGCCCCAGAAATTGAGGGCCTTTTAGAGTAGGTTCTTGTCTCTTCCCTTTTTCACAGGGGTCAACCACAGCTTCCAAACTGTCTAGCACTGCACAGGGGCCAGTGTTTGTGGGAACCACTTCTCACCTTCTGGAGGGGTGAATACTCATCAAAAAGGTTCACAGATTCCTGGCTGATTGAGTTTCTGAGAATGTGAATTCTCTAAGTGGTTTGTCAGCTCCTCCACCTAGTTCAAGCTTTTGTTGATTCAATCAAAAGGTAGACAAAGGAGAGTTAATCCTGTCTTCATAATCTAGTGAGGTACTAAAGTTATTGTTAACCAAAGTGTTAGCTCCAACTTGGCAAAGTGAATAAAGGATTCCCTTTTATACCTGTCTGGCCACCAAGAAGGTGGGCCAGTTGATTCTAAATAGGATTCCAAAAATGTGGAAAGCAGATTCCTGGCACTAACTTTCACATTCTTGGGTTTCAATACTAAACAGGTAAAGACACTATCCAAAAGGAACTGTGTCTTGGGATTATCTAGAGAATAATATCTTTAAAAAATTTTTATTTTTATTGTCATGTAAAACATACATATTGTTCATCATTGTAAGAGCACACTTATACATAACCAAAATCTCCAAATAAAACCATAAATATACTGATGTGAAAGATAGTATACTTTGATCTGCATCAATCCAATCCCAAGAGTTCTTTCTCTATAGGTGGATAGCATACCCAATCATAAATCTTTCAGGATTTTCCCAGATCATTGCATTGCTGAGAGTAGCCAAGTTTTCATAGTTGATTAATGTACAATATTGCTATTATTATATACAATGTTCTCCTAGTTCTGCTTATTTCTCTGCATCAGTTCCTGTAGATCTTTCCAGATTTTTCTGAAATCATTTTGCCTATCATTTCATATAGCACAATAATCTTCCATCCCCAACATATATCACAATTTGTTCAGTAATTCCCCAATTGATGGACATCCCCTCAATTTCCAATTCTTTGCCACTACCAAAAGAGCTGCTATAAATATTTTTGTATGAGTAAGTCCTTTCCTCTTTTAAAAATTATCTCTTTGGGATACAGACCCAGTAGTAGTATTGTAGGATCAAAGGGTATGCACAGTTTTATAGCCTTTTTGGAGCATAGTTCCAAACTGCCCTCCAGAATGGTTGGATAAGTTCACAACTCTACTAACAATGCATTAGTGTCTCAATTTGAGGTGATGTATCTTTAAATGAAACTTGCATTAATAAACCAATAATAAGTATGTTCCAATCAGTCAGACTATGGAATCCTTTTAACACAAGTAATATGAGAATGACATAGTCATTTTATGCACAGGCTATCTCCTGAACATCTCTTCAAATAATTACACATAATGCATATGCATAGGTATTTGTTGAATGACAGAACTAGTGTAAATGAATGAATGTGAAAGAAGATTATGTTGTTCTTTTGGATTCTAGAGTGAGAATTAGTGGAAGGCATGAATTCATCTCCATAAGAAGAAGAATTTTAAATGATGAGAGTTGTGTGAACAATGTCTTTTTGACATTGGGTTATCTTCTTGAATAGTGAGTTACCTGTGAATTGGGTAACCAATTGTTGGGGTTGTCCTTGAACCCTGGAAGGTTAGACTAGATGGATTTCTTGTCTTTTAAGGGTTTTTCCCACTGTAAGAGTCTATGATATCTTTTACTACTGCATGATTTGAGGTATGAAACTCTGATGCAGAAATTTTCAAATTGGCCCCTTAATCTCTTTTTCTCATGGATCAGCTCCCCAGTGAATGAGGAGCTAACCTTTCAAAGTGGATCTGGAATACTTCTGATTTTTAAATGTGTGCCTATCACAAATACATAAGTGCATGTTTGGAGGTACTCTCTTACTTGTAGTTTTCTTCCTATGTTACCACATATAAGGACTCAGGTTTTACAGGACAAATTTCCCTACCTGGATGATTCTTTCTTTGATTTTAAATCCTTCCCAAATGGGATATAAGCAGTTCTGGCAGAGATCTGGATTTATTAAATGCTTAGGGATAAAGTACTTTTGTACTGGTGAAGAAAGTCTTCTGATTGCATTTCAGGCCTCTGGGAAGAACAGATTAACATTGTTTAATCATTCATTGGATTTCCTGAGCAGAGTCTACCTAAGTCACAGCTAGAAAGCTAATTAGCCACCATGAACATCTTTTCTTTTAGGCTGAAGCAGATCTATCCTGTGAATTAATCAGCTAGATGAAAGTAGCCACATTTCCAACACATTTATGCTTTGATACCTTTTGGTACAGGTGGAGTTAAAACATATGTAATGGGAGGCAGCTAGGTAATTCAGTGGATTGAGAGCCTTGAGACCTGGATTCAAATGTGATCTTAGACATTTTGCAGCTGTGTGACCCTGGACAAGTCACTTATCCCAATTGCTGAGCCCTTATTGCTCTTCTGCCTTGGAACAGGTACTTAGTGTCAATTCTAAGACAGAAGGTAATGGGATGGGGTGGAACAATCTTTATCGAGAAGATACTGCAGAGCCTACTTCTGGAAAGGTACAATGACAAGTAATGGAAGTGCCCATTGACCATTGTTTTCCTACTGCTTGTAGCATACACAGACATTTTGTAAACTCCTTGAGGGCAAGATGTTTCTTTTCTTTTTTTTTTTTAATTTTTCTGTGTCTCTAGCTCTTAGCACAGTGTAGGTACCTAATCATTTCACCATATCATAATAGACTAATAATTCCCCAAATACTTGATGGATTGATATTAGGAAGTTCCCAATCCCTGTGCAAGGACATAAAAAAGACATATGGTCTCATCCACTGTTGGAAAAATTACTTCTTCTTGTTGGATAAGAGACCCTGCAGTTTTATCTTAAAAGGACTGATTCTACAATTGTAAAGTACTTGGTGTCTTCCCCTTATTTCCTGCCTTTGAACAGAGAATATTATTTTCTTCTGCCATCTGCATTCCCCAAACTCCCTCCTTCACCCTTGTCTGATCCTTCTTTTTCTTTACTCTTTCTGTTATGAGAGATGTAATTTATCTATCCTAAAATGCTTCCAATTGGCTATGTAATCAAAGTGGGCCTAAAAGATTACAAAAACTACAGAATCTGAATTGCTTTTAGCAATTGAAAGTTCCTTAGCATGCTGACAAATACTTTTTCTTTCAGTATGGCCTCTTATTTTTGACACATAGTCTACAAACAAGACACTCCTCTCTCTTGGATTCAGGCACGTTCTTTGACAATCCCATGCCTAGAGTCTTTTCTTTCCTCATCTAAGGCTCATGCTTTTTCTGGCTTTCCTGGCTTTCATATCAATTAAAATCTCATTTTCTATAGGAAACTTTTTCAGAACACCTGCTAATCTTATTGCCTTCTGTTAATGCTCTATTTCCCCCTTATATAGCTTGATTGTATTTGTAACTTTGCTTATTTTCCGCACAAACATATTCATTAGATTATGAGCTCCTTGAAGGCAGAGGACTATGTTTTTCATTTCTTTGTATTTCTAGATCTTAGCACAGTACCTGGCATATTTTTTTGTTTTTCAGTTTCTTCATGACCCCAATGGGTTTTTTGGCAATCCCAACATTTGAGAATATCAAGAATGGTCTCCTCTGGAGGCTTGGCACTTTAATTGAGCCCTTAATGAATCCAGGGATTCTAAATGGCAGGAAAAGGAAACAGTCTATAAACTAAGGCACAGAAGTAAGAGGTAGGATGTCATCAGGAAGAGCAAGTAGGTTAGTTTAACTGAAATGTAATGAAGAGTCAATGATAAGTCTGTAAAAAAATTTGGGGCCAGATTGTCTAAAAAATTTAATGCCAAACAAAGGAGTTTATATTTTATCTTAGAAACAAAAGACAACCACTGAAGCTTGTTGTGTAGGGAATGATGTGGTCATATCTGAACTTTAGAAACATCAACTTAGTAGATACATGGAGAATCGATAGCAGAAGGGAGATAGGATAGGCTGAAAAGTCAATTAGGAAACCATTTCAGTAATTCTGGTTAACAGAGATAAGTGCCTGAAATAACTCCTTGGATGTCTTAGTGGAGAGAAAGGAAATGAATATGAGAGATGTGAAGGAAGAATCCACAGGACTTGGGAAATGATTGGATTCACATAGTTAACCTTATGTTAATTGCTCCAAGACATCCTTCTAGTGTGAGCAATACTAGCAATGTGGATTGCAGAATATTTTATGATCTCATTCAGTGTTGAATTATTCACATATGTATGTACACATCTAGGTATATACATGCATATATGTTTATCTGTAGAGAAATAGTGTTGCTTAGTAAAGAATTGTGCTTAGAAACTCTGAACTGGAATTGTACCTATAACATTTATTTACTGGCTGTGTTTCTCTGGGCAAGCGATTTAACCTCTATGTCCCTCGGGAAATGGCCTAAGGGATATCTAGAGGAAGCATGTTCAAGAGAGAAAAAATAAAAGCTAGATTTAGGATCAATAGATCTCAGGTTCAGGCTCAGTTCTACTACTTGCCATCACACTGAATTTCAGAAAGTCACCCAACCTATCTAGTCCTTAGTTTCTTCATTTGTGAATTTAGGATACAGGAATAAGTATCTTCTGAGGTAGGTTTCTTCTCTTAATCTGTAATTCTATTAAATCAAATATAAATGTCCATCTTGAGGGATTTCCCCATGCTGAAAAAATCATATATCCTTTGTCTATGAATATGCATGTATGCATATATATGTGTATATATTTATATATAAACATATACCTATATAGAAGTATATACTTATATCTCTATGCATAGGTATGGGGGTAAAAGTTCAAACTATCTGAGATGGTTCCAAATAAGAAGTTTAACTAAGTTGCTCTCTTTTCAGCCAACTGTTCTCATATTATTTAAGCAAGATTTCAGTTAGCAGTTTTCAACTGTGGAAATCATTGACATTGGATCCCACCTTTTGTAATTGATGCATATTTCTTTCTTTTTTTTTTTAATGAAAAATTTTTTCCATGGTTACATGATTCATGTTCTTGATCTCTCTCTCCCCACCTCCCCCACGCCCCAGTAGCTAACACACATTTCCACTGGTTTCTTCCTGTGTCATTGATCAAGACCTATTTCCATATTATTGATAATTGCTCTAGGGTGGTTATTAAGAGTCTACATCCTAATCATATCTGTATCAATCCATGTGTTTAAGTAGTTGTTTTTCTTCTGTGTTACCACTCCTGAAGTTCTTCCTCAGAATGTGGATAGCATTCTTTTCCATAAATCCCTTAGAATTGTCCTGGGTCATTGCATTGCTGCTAGTACAGAAATCCATTACATTCAATTTTACCACAGTGTATCAGTCTCTGTGTATAATGTTCTCCTGGTTCTGCTCCTTTCACTCTGCATCAATTCCTGAAGGTCATTCCAGCTCACATGGAATTCCTCCAATTTATTATTCCTTTGAGCACAATAGTATTCCATCACCAGCATATACCAAAATTTGTTCAGCCATTCCCCAATTGAAGGGCATACCCTCTTTTTCCAGTTATTTGCCACTACAAAGAGTGCAACTATAAATATTTTCATATATGTCTTTTTCCCTATGATCTCTTTGGGGTACAAACCCAGCAATGGTATGGCTGGATCAAAGGGCAGGCATTCTTTTAGCGCTCTTTGGGGATAGTTCCAAATTGCCATCAAGAATGGTTGGATCAGTTCACAACTCCACCAGCAATGCATTAATGTCCCAATTTTGCCACATTCCCTCCAACATTCATTATTCTCCCCTGCTGTCATTTTAGCCTATCTGCAAGGTGTGAGGTGATTCCTCGGAGTTTTTTTGATTTGCTTTTCTCTAATTATTAGAGATTTAGAACACTTTCTCATGTGCTTATTGATGGTTTTGATTTCTTTATCTGAAAATTGCCTATTCATGTCCCTTGCCCATTTATTGATTGGAGAATGGCTTGCTTTTTTGTACAATTGATTTAGCTCCTTGTATATTTGAGTAATTAGACCTTTGTCAGAATTTTTTGTTATAAAGATTTTTTCTCAGTTTGTTGTTTCCATTCTGATTTTAGGTGCATTGTTTTTGTTTGTACAAAACCTTTTTTAATTTAATGTAATCTAAATTATTTATTTTACATTTTGTAATTTTTTCTAACTCTTCCATGGTTTTAAGATCTTTCCTTTCCCAGAGATGTGACAAGTATACTATTCTGTGTTCGCCTAATTTCCTTATAGTTTCCTTCTTTATATTCAAGTCATTCACCCACTCTGAATTTATCTTGGTGTTATGCATATTTCTAATGTGAAGGTAGGAGTACTATTCTTTTCTATTAGCCTCTGCCTTTTCTCTTGTAGACCATATGATTTACTCTTTCTTCTATGATGATGTCAAGGCTTCAGTACTATAAAGTCAACTATAGCAGATATTTGTCAAATGATAAAATTTTTACCCCTAATTTACAACCCCAGAATAACTAATGAATCAAATCAATTTAGCTCTCATTCCTTAACCAGAGAATCACCCCCCCCCCCCAGATTCTTTATTTCCTATGTGTAGGGAAATTCTCATGAGGAAATTTCCTCTACAAATGTATATAAATAACTGTTTTATAAGATAAGAGTTAGAGGATTGTTGGAGACCCTAAGAGGTTAAGTGACTTGGCCAGGGTCTCATAGCCAACAAAGTCCCCATCACCCTCTGCTAGCCCACTATACTGATTTCTGACAATCTTTCTATAGTATCAATGTGCTCCCTTCTACTGAGTCTTCCAGTTTCAGTCTTTAGCATTAATCTCCTGCTTGGTTAAAGTTCATTCTATCTTAAGGATAGCTAGGTGGCATAGTGATTGGGCTAATAATAAGGAAGACTCATCTTCCTGAGTTCAAATCTGGTTGCAGATATATTGCTGGTTGTGACCCTGAGAAAATTAGAATCCTGTTTGCCTTTGTTTCCTTATCCATAAAATGAGTTGGAAAGAAAAATAGCAAACCACTTCAGTAGCTCTGCCAAAAAAGCCTCTAAACAGAGTTATGGAGAGTCCAACAGAACTGAACAACATTGTGTCTTACTGATCCCAGCCTCAACATGCTACACCTATCTTTACCCTAACCAGTCTAAGCCTTGGTCTGGGAATAGTAATCAAATCAATACAACCATATTCAAGGAAGGCCTCTCAATCAATATGCCCACTGATACTGGGTCTGCTTTCACCTCCAAGTCACAAGGTACACTCCCAGGATAAGCTCATCACTTCTAATCCCTTCAGTATGCTGCTAACTCAAACCCTGGCTGACCCTACCTCCCTCAGCTTCCTCTCCCCTTTGATTGGAGGGCTGAAGGGTTGAGTACCACACTCCTCCCAATACCATCTTTCATAGAGAACAGAAACTAGACTTAGCTCATCATACTTTGCAACTTGTTTCAGCTCTGTGGAACAAGATACCCCCTTGGTCTGCACCTCCATCAGGATTTCCTGCCTCCTTTTGTGTGTCTTCCTTCATTAGACAGACTTCTTGAGGGCAGCGACTCTCTATTAATTGTATCCTCAGCACTTAGCATACTGCCTGGCACATGGAAGATGCTTAATAAATGTTTATTGGATTGCATTGGATTGATACTCCACTCACCATTCCTGTAACTTCTTGGACTAAAACATCCTTCCCTTATCATCATTCTCCTGTATCATTCTCCACTATTAGAATGTAAACTCTTTGAGGGAAGGGACTTGCATTGCTACACAGTGTCTGGCCTGTAGTAAACACTTAAATTTGTTATTTATTCCTTCATTTATTCACTCATTCAAGCATATTAGAGTGGTCACATGAATTGCTTTGACTTCAAAACCAGTTCTCCATCCACTATATGATAATGTTTCCTGATACATTCTAATTATTATTAATTATTATTTGACAGATGGTAAAATTGAGGTTCAGAGGAGTTTAGTGACTTGCCTGGTCACACAACTGCCAGCTGTCAATGCTCTGATTAAAATATCAGTGTGATGTACAGTGTTCCCCCTGCACCACCCTGATTCTCATTTTTAGGATGGTTGTTTTTTTTTTTTTAAGTTTTGTCATTTAAATTCTGTCATTTAAAAAGACCAGTCATTAGGAAAACTTGCACATCAAAATAAATTTTTGTAAGTTACAAAATTATAAAATAATGTTATAAGTTAGAATATAATACTATTTGTACTTTTTAAAAACTACAAGTCACTTGAATTCTAAGATAGTTTGAGAGAACAGTGAGGGAAGGATGAAGGGCAGCTAACTAACCAAGAAAAGTAAATGACATGTTGTTCAGTCATTTTCAGTCATGTCTGACTCTTTGTGACCCCATCTGGGGTTTTCTTGGCAAAGATACTGGAGTGATTTGCTATTTTCTTCTCCAGCTCATTGATGAGGAAACTGAGGAAACAGAGTTAAGTGACTTCCCCTAGTCTGGACTGTAGTAAACACACAACTAGACTAGATGAGTCTTTTGACTCTAGGACTGGCACCATTTCATTGTACCACCAACCTGCCCATTATATAAATAGGCAACACTAAGACTTTCTAAGAGCCTGACATCTGATATCAGCAAAGAATGGGTTGGGATTAAATTTGAATTTTGGGGTGGTTGTTTTTTTTAAGTAATGGGAGGGAGGCAGTGCACTGGAACTGAGGGGGACAGCAATGGCATGCCTAAGGCTACAAGTTCAAGGCCAGCAAGAGTCAAAGGACAGGAAAGAATGAAAAAGAGGAGCAAAAACTGCTGAGGAGCAAGGACAGTTAAATTGGCTAAGGGAGAAAACTTCAACCATGAGAAGTAGTGTGGTTTATTAGTCTAATGCAAAATGCACTAGAATTCCAAGCTCACACAAGACCTCAGTTTTAGTTCTGGCTCTTCAGCTTGGCCAACTATGTCACTGAATACAACTCCCTGAGTCTGAATCTTATTTTCTTATCTATAAAGTAAGAATTAGAGGTGCTTAAATATCTCTTGATCCATACATTTGTATTCACAGGAAATTATTACAATCCTTCAGCTTTTTCCTCAGTGAGGTTCAATGGGTTACCCATAACTGCTGGCTTAGGGTAGGAGAAATACCCCAAAGTAGACATTATAATATTTGTACATCCCTAGACATCTAAGGGCACAAGACTTGTTATTGCTCAGAAAGACAGCCTTAGAGACAAGAAAATTTTGGTTAGACTGTCATATATTAGCTTAGTGGCTTTAGTCAAGTAACGTAACCTCTCACTTTCCCCCCAGGTAACTTTCTGTACTAGTAGAGGGAGTTTCCTCACTGGGAGTTCTTTAAATTAATAAAAACATTTCTAATCCTACATGTATGTACAAATAGAGATATGTATATATATGCTGTGAATGTATAAATGATTATGAATATGTAAAGATATTATTATATTGGATATGAATATAAAAGTAAGAATACTAATACCTAAATCATCTACCATATGGCATTATGAGAAAACTATTCATTAATCTACAGAGGAACATGGCAGATTTCTAAACTGAGAGTCTGAGACATATTTCAGAAGGTAAACTTGAACTTGGATAGGAAAACATATATCTTTCATTTCGATAATTTTTCAATGAAATTTTCCAATTCCTTAAATTATTTTAGATAAGGGGACCATAAGCTTCAATCATGCTATAGAAATCCAAAACAATCCAATGATATTTACCTGACATGTGCCAGGCACCATGCTAAATGATGAGGATACAATGAATAAAAAGAAAGCCATTGCCTCGAGGAGCTTACAGTCTAAAGGGGGGAACAACACTCAAAAGACAGAAAAGCAAGATATTGTGAATATCATTAAGTCCAAGGAGAAGAACAGCGTTGTGAAAAGCCCCAGTAGAGGGTAGGTTTAGGCAATTTCCCTTTCAGAGCATTTCATAGAAGTCAGAGGGTTGTGTTAATTGAAATTTGGGAAATGCCATTTAAAAGTATATATATTTTTTCTATGGACACGTGGGGGCCTTAAAAACTACATTTCCCGTGGTCCAACGGGTTTCCTATTTTGGATTATGTATTCAAGGTGAGGGACTGTTTTAAATAGGGGGAAGTGACTTTGAACTTCCTCTTTAGCTAACAGTGCAGGAAGATGTGAAAAGATAAAATGCCTGAGGCAGGAGTTTGAATCCTTACAAGCACACGGTCTAATGATTTTATCTCTATCAGCATGGCTTTAATTAAAATACTAATTTCTATATTTATATCAGTCTTTATTATTTTTAATCGTAACAGTTGTGGTATGAAAATGTAGGCGGAATTAAGCAGTATCTAGTTGTGAGAATGAAGCATGAAGAAAATGAAGGAAAGAAAATGATATAGAAGGAATATTTCTTTCTATAGTCCAAAGTCCAATAAAATTGTCCAGTCATTTCAGTCATGTCTGATTCTTTGTGACCCCATTTGGAGTTTTCTTGGCAGAGATATTGGAGTGACATTTTCCTCTCCAGCTCATTTTACAGATAAGGAAACTGAGGCAAACAAAAGGTTAATTGAGTTATCCAAAGTCACATAGCTCATAACTGACACCAGATTTGAACTCAGGATGATGAATCTTCCTAATTTTAGGCCAGTCGCTGTAGCTACTGTGCCATCTAGCTGTCCACAGATAAAACCATAGATAGTCATAGAAATAGACATAGATTCATGTGTAATTAAATTGAGCATTCACTTAGAATATCTTTTTTTTATGCTGATGTCCTTTACTAAAATTAATTAATTCATTTGGGAAGCTTCTATCTATTATTTCTAAATAAGGTATGCATTGGTTTCCCAAGTTTATTACTGTGTGTTTTTTGTTTGTTTGTTTTGATCAGCTACCACAACTAAGAGAAACTACAACTCTCTCTTAGTGCACCTGTTTTGCTTTGTTATCTGAACCTGGGATATGTACAAATATCCATCTATCTCCTAACTCTTTCAGCTGTTCTACTTATGATTTGATCTGAAAGTCCTTGACCATCTTGGGCATCTACCTTTGGATTTTCTCAGAATTGGAGAATCATATATTTGAGAGGCCATCTTGTTCAACCCATGTATCAAAAGGAATCCATGCTATTATGGTACTTAAGAAGTGACCAAAAAGCTTTGCGCTAAGACCTTTGATGGGGTGGGTTAGGGCAGGGACCAACTACTTTTCAAGATAGCCCATCTACTTTTGGACAGTTCTAGCTATTAGGGAGTTATTTGTTTATGTTTTCTTTTTCCTTGATGTTAAGCCTAAATTATCTTTGAACCTTGCACCTATTGCTCCTGGTTCTTCACTTTGGGGACTGAAAAGAAACCTAGTACTTCCTCAACATGACAGGCTTTTACATAATTGAAGAGAGCCTTCTCTTCTCGCTTGACGTAGGATCAAGACCCTTCACCATGCTGATTGCTTTCCAATGGATTCTCTCTAGTTCATCAGTGTTCCCTGTAAAGAAAAACTTCCAAAATTGAAGGAAATACTCCAAAAGAGGTCTGAGGAGGGCAGAGTTAAAATGTCTGGAAGACATGCCTCTATTAATGCACCCCACAATTACATTACTTGCTCTTTTAATTTGCTCATTTTTTTCTTTAAGAAAAATTGTGTTCTTGTGGCTGCCACATTACATTGCTAATTCATTGAACTTGCAGGTCTATAAAACTTCTAGATCTTTTTCAGAATGATAGCTACCTATTCTTCCCATCCCTTTCTTATACTTGTGGATTTTTTTTTTGTCCCCAACTACAATATGGGTATAAAAATTTATGAAAGGCTCATAAAATGTGATGTCTAGAACTGAATCCAATACTCCAGATGCTGCCTGAGCAGGCAAGCTGGGGTACAGTCACATTATTACCTCCTAAGTCATAGACACACTGACTCAACAATCTAAGATTGTTTTCACTTTCACGGCTATTATGCTGTGTTGTCTGTTGACTCTTACTGGGTTTAGAGACCTATAAAAGTCTCAAGGCTCTTCAAACAAATTTCTGTCTAGCCATGCCTTACCTAAATTGGGTTTATAAATCTGATCATTTGAACCCTGCTATAGTGGAAATGACACTATACTGGAAGCATGAAGAAAGACCTGAATCTTGGTTCTGCATCTATTATTGTTGTGTCATTTGGAATTATCATAAGCCCTGGAAGACTACAACTCTCAGAGCTCTCTGCTACAACTTCCCCTGACAACTCCCACTTCCTTTGTGGGAGTTGTCAGAGAAAGTATAAAAGAGAAAGTTTGGCGCCTTTTATCTCTCTTTACCCTGGAGTGCTCTGCTCTCTCCAACCAACTGGAGGCTGAACCCTGATTTCTTTCTTGGCGCCTTTTCCCCTTTCTTCCTACCTCCTAGTTTTTCCTAGACCTTCTCCTTTCTAATCTAAATAAAACCACTATTCTAAACTCTAAAGTTGCTCTCTGATCTTTTATTTGAGCCCCTGAAGGGCTCTGATCAATTTCCCCCTGCTGGGGCTGGGGACCACTACCTTCCTTTCCCTTCCTCTACCTTCCTCTCTCCTTTCTCCCATCAAACCTTCTTTCTACCTACTTTCCCTTCACCCCCTCACATTGTTCTATTTATTGCTACCTCCTAAAAGTAGCCTTTCCTAATCTTTGTTACTACTCATTTCCTCTCAAATTATAAATTTAGCTAGAGTTAATATTTATTTAGAGGTTGCTATATGCTAGACACTGCTAAATGCTTTATAATTATTATGTCTTATGATGTTCACAACAACCCTTGGAAGCAGGTACAATTAAGCCCCCCATTTTTAGATAAAGAAATGGAAGCAAATAGAGATTAAGTAACTTGCCTACTGTCACGCAGCTAGTGTTTGAAGACAAATTTGAACTCAGATCTTTTTGACTCCCCGGCTGACATTCTATCCATTGTTATTATGTCTTATACAATATAAACTGTTTGAAGACAGGAACTGTTTTTCATTGTATTTATTTTTCTTATTTATTTATTTTCATATTATTTATTTTCATTTTATGCCTCACACATAATAGACAGTAAATGCTTGTTACACTAGATTGGCCTGGATTTGGATAAGTCTCACTTTAAACTTTAGTTTTATCCTTCATAAAATTATGAGATTAGACTAGTTTATTTCTATCATTTCTTTTAGCTCTAACATTCTGTGAAAAGAATTCACATTTCTATAGCACTTTTAGGTTTGCAGTTTTTTTTCCACAATAATCCTGTGAGGTAATTAGTATGTAAATCATATGCTTTTCAGATAAGGAAAGCAAGCTTTAGAAAGGTGAAGTGATCGTTCCCCAGTTATAAAGCTACTCAGTGGCAGAAACTGGCTACAAACCCAGGTGGCTTGACTTCATGACCATCTGAGGGAAAGAAGTTGATATGTTGGAGAACAGAACTCAGAAGGGTGCCATCACCTTAGAGACTTCTTGCTATCTTGAGATACATGTAGTGTAACAGTATGATGATCTTATCAATTCTTTTATTCATGAAGTAAATACTTATTTAATATTTCCCTAATTCACTAATAGTCAATAAAGCTAGGACACATTTCCCCTTCTTCTTGTCTATGATAAAAGCTTTTCTCTGGAGATAGCCATGAGATAGTGGTATACTTATTAGAGAAAAGACAATATGACTATTCGTTTGCTCCCAATACAATTTTGTGACATTGTCCTGGTATAAGTGGAAATTTTATACTTTTCGAGCTATGTCCCCCAGGATTCCTTTCATCTCCCATGTTCGCTTTCCTTGCACTCCCACATTTGTGTCTTCACATTATTGTTTAAATAGTTCTGTAACTCCTCCCTCTCTCTTTTTTTCCCCCATGATTGAGGCTTGGTTAGCTAGCTTTTACTTTAGTTATTATTAATAAACTTTGTAAAATATAGTACTTATTGTATATTAGTTTTAATTTTACATCCTGAATAGTAACCATAGCAGCAGTCATACATCTATGAGGTCTTTGAATTATCTGTGGTTTTCAGAAATGGAAATTAGTCAATATGACATGATGGGCAGCATAGAATGGTAGGAAAAGGAGCATTGGATTCAGAGTCAAAGAATTTGAGTTTGATTCTCAGCCTTACTTATTCCTACCTGTGTGACCTCAAGCAAGTTGCTTCACTTTTGCCTACACTGAAGATGATCTGAAAAAGGAAGAAATCAAACTAGACTGTAGATCTTGAGAGAGAAAGGATCTCAGTAGCCAAGGTCCTCTTTTTAAAGTGGAGGGAACTGGAAGAAAATAACTTGTCCATGTTCAATAAATAATAATTGTCTGAGGTGGGATTGAAATCCAGGGCCAATGTTCCTTTCACCTTAACCAGGTGACCTTTAGGGGCCCTTCTATCTCTAAATGTTGTGATTCTGTTGTGATCCCAACACTCATGCCTGAGAAAGAAAGCCTAGGTCAAAACATTAACTATACTAAAGTAGGAGCTACTTTAGTATAGTTTGGCATACACCTTTGTTTAACTTATTGCAACTGTTTCGTTTACTGCAATAGAGAAATAGCTACAACTTGAAGAAGCCTAAAATTTGATTGAATTTTTCATTAATCATCTGTTATTTGAGGGTTATGTAGTCAGCAATGACTATACCTAAACATTCTGCTAATAATGATTTTGTAATTTCCCCCCTCAACTATGCTGACCATATTACAATCAATATATGAGAGGAATGAAACATTACCTGGCTCAGCTAGGTAGGCATAATCATATCCCAGGTCTCTGGATGAAATAAAAAATTCTCCATTTGTGTAGACAGGGATGAAAGGGACCATATAGGACTCACGATTGTGTCCAATGGGTGCATTGGCTGCTGGGTAAACTTCTTGTAGTGGACGATGTCTTCGAAGCCACTGTTCAAAAATACTGCAGAGGAAACAATGATTCAATCATATTAAATGTATTCAATATATTTTTAGCATTGTTTACAAAAGAAATATTTGCAGACTTTAAAGAAAAAAGACTATAATACAAAATTTCCAAGTCTACATTTTATCTTAAATTGTGTAAAAATCCTTTTGACTTAGGAAAATCTCATGTGCATTGACCACACCTTGAAAAAAATTGGCATACAGCTAAGCACAATATCCAGACTCAAAAATATTCATGCATTTCAAATAAATATGAGAACTTTGATTAAAAAAAGGCTTCACAAAGGAGGAATAAAAACCTGGATGATACAGAGTGCTAATAATGATTATTAGTTGAAGGACAAACTAAAAGTAACAATTGTCTGTTCCTTAAAATTTCATTAAATTATTTTATTTTTATGTGGTCTAGATTTTCTCTAATATCTTTCCTCTTTTTTGTTCCATAGAGTTATTGTTTTATCAACTTAAAAAAAAGAAATGGAGAAAAATGGGGGAAAAGTCAGTAAAACTCATTAACAAATTTAAAAAATTCTGATATTGTATACAAATAACAACACCCATGGATCCCACACACTGGAAAGGAGTAAAGAAAGGTGTCACCTCATCTCTTCTTTGGAATCAAGTTTGTTATTTATAATTTTGCAACATCCAGGTTCAGTTGTTTTGGGGTTGTTCATCTTTTCATTTGTGTTGTATAAACATTGTTTTCCTGGCTCTACTTGATTCACTATTTATCAGTTCATGAAAGTTTTTTCATGCTTCCTTATATTAATCATGATTTCTTACAGCTCTATAATATTCCATTATATTTACATGGGAGGAAGAATAAAGAGAAACATAAAACATTACTGAATTGAATTGAACAGATATAAGATGAGTCTTGAGAAGGAAATAAAAAATAAATCCAACATGGAAAATCAAAATATTTTCAGAACCTTTAAAAAGAGAGTTGTTTGTGGTAGTACTGTGTCATCGGCTTGATCCTTTTGATCTAACCTTATTGGCTCCATACCTGTTTTTTAATGCCATTACATGATTCCTAGACTTTTTTAAAAAAATTTCTTTTCAATCTCTTTTATATCTCATTTTCTAACACTTACTTTACAAAGAAACTTGAGGCTGAGTTCCTCTAGTCCTTTAGTTCACTTTTCTTACTCTAGTCTCAGAATCATCAACCACTCTCCCTCTCACCTACCAGAAAAAAAGAGAAATATTCCTATTCTCTACTAAGGTGTATTTTATCCCATTAATTCTCCCCTCCTCCAGAATCTCATAAATAGTAATAAGATTTTCTTTTTCTCATGAACTTTCAGTTTTTCTCCTTTGTATTATTATTCTATTGTCCTATCAACATTCTCAGGTCTACCCCTTTTGTGAAAAACTGCCACCACAACAAAACCAAACCCCAAACAACCTGTCCTTGACTTTTCTATACCATCTGGCTATGATTCTACCACCCTTTCCTTCTATTTCTAAGATTCTTGGAAAAAGTCTCAGTACTTCATGCTAATGCATCCTTCATGTCCATTCTCTCTTCAAACCCTTGGGAAAGAGTCAATTCTGTATATATAAGTTTGAGATAACCTTTTCCTTTAAGGGATGGAAACAGAGAAACTAGCATCTTGGACACCCCCTGACCCCCAGACTAGGATGTCTCTAGATCAGCAATTTTGGTGGAAGTGGATGACAGGCACAATTCTAATGAGCCCTCCCTTTCAGAAGAGAACAGAAGGAGCAACCACATGTTCCCTTCTCCTGCTTTCCTCGAGACAGGAATTAAAGCCTCATTTGGGGAGTGATGGGCAAAATGACAGAGATATCCATCAATGTCTCCAAGCCTCATTTAGATAACACATTAGGAAAATCACAACTTATATAGGCAACACAATGCATCTCCTACTTCTATCATATCATACACCTTCATCCTTCTCACTAGCCTGATCACACTAATATGGATATGTTCTCTAGGACTTTTCTGCCTCACAAGGGCTAGTGTGCTCCAATATTCTCTCTCTCAAGGCATTGTCTTGTATCTTTGTTTAATTTCCCATGTGTTATTTTATTATCTCCTTAACTACATTGTTAATTAGTTGGCAAGTCACTTAATCTCTCATAGCTTTAAGTACCTCTTTAAAACTATAAGTTGCAGGATAGGTACTGATCTCCAATTTTAAATGAAATTTCCTCATTCAGGACTTTCCAATTCTAAGGTCATCCTCTGTCTGGTTTTATTTTCCCTATTCTGGTGCAGAAGTTTGAAGAGTTCTCCTCCCTTAAAAGACTAAAAGGAAAAGCTGAATTTCAGATAAAGAAAATTAGAGATATAAACCCAGCTCTGAGGACAACTTGTTTTACCTCTGAGAATTAAAGTACCCTCAGAAAAACTGGGATTCAGTGGAGTGTGTGTTAGATTAGATTTCCAAGATCCTTATCAGATTTTAAAGTTATGAGTATCAAAACTTGTTTATTTCTATGATATTTACATATAATTAGTTTTTTTCTTAGCCTTACTTTCCATGTCGTGATAGTAAATGTTGAGAGAAAGGAAGTCTCCTCTTTCTGAGTTGAAGTCTGGCCTCAGATATTTACTAGTTGTGTGACCCGTGGGCGAGTCACTTGACCATGCTTACCTCAGTTTCCTCTGGTTTAAAATGTTTAAATTTAAATTTTTAAATGGAGGAGTAAATGGCAAGCAACTCCAATATCTTTGCCAAGAAAATCCCAAAAGGGTCATGAAGAGTTGGAGAGGGCTAAAAACAACTGAACAACAAATCAACAATGATTTTCATCCTCTTTCCTGTCATTCACCAACTCCATTATTACTGTGCATGTACCTTTCTTCCACTACAAATCAGAATTTCTGACTTTCACACATTCACTTTTCCTCAGTTGCACTTCCCAGACTTTCCACAAGACATTCAGGCTACTTGGGAAGCCCCTTTTGAACTTCCCACCTTCTTAATACCAGATTATATTTCAGAAATCCCAAGTTCTAATTTTTGGTCTGCTTCTAGCTCCCTGTATAAATCACTTGACTTTTCTTGATCTCACTTTCTCCATCCCTAATTAGAAGAATTACATTGCTTACCTCCTGCACATGACGGTAGAATAAAACGCAAATATATTTGAAAAACTAAAGGTCTAGTATAATTATTAAATTTTATTGTTGTTTTTAAACTCATTATAACTGACATGCTCTTTCCTCAATATATTACTGGGTACAACAAAGAATATTGAAGTGGGAGTGAGGAGGACTGAATTCTGGAAGCAGGTGGTTACTAATTAGTTCTTTGACCAAGGCTAGTAATTTTCTTTTTATAATTGCATCCTTCAAAACATAATTCAAAAAAATCTTCTTTAGGAAACTTTTTTGGATTTACTTAAACTTCATCTCTCATTGCTTTTTTCAGTTTGGGATGCCATATTTTAAGAAATACATTAACAAACTGGAAACTATCTAGAAGAGAACTGTGATGATGTGAAGGGTGTTAAACTCATGTTATATGAAGGTAGGTTGTTGGAACTAGGGATATTTGCCTTGTAGAAGAGATGTTTTTGAATAGCTATTACCAGGAAGTTGAGTTAAAATTGCGCTGCTTAGTCCCAGACTGAGGAAGAAGTAGGAGTTACAAAGAGCCAGATTTAGTTTTTTTATGAGAAAACACTTTACTTTGTTCTGGTTGTGTGAAGGTAAGGCACTCAACCTCAATGCTGAGAAACTCATGGAGAAGAGTCTCATTGGACTTTCATTCTTCCTTCATTTTCAAAGGGGACCAATGACATCCTATGGTGATGTCTTGAAAAAAAGTTTCTAAGTTCTCTCATTGGACTAGATTAACTCTGAGGTCTCACTCATCCTTGGGATCCTTTTAGGTGATCTTTTACTTCTGTATCACTACAACTCAGGTTGTCACATCAAATCAAATCAATAAATATTTATCTAAAGCTTAATATGTGTCAGGCACTATGTTAAGAATTGCAGATAAAAATGAGGGCAAAATTAATGATCCTGGTTCACAAGGAGCTTATTTTCCAATGGATGAGACAACAAGGAAGGAAACTGTCATTTATTGAGTGCCTACTGTGTTCCAGGCACTGTGTTAATGGCTTTAGAAATATTTTCACATTGATAATTATAACAATTCTGTGAGGTAAGTATTTTTATCATCTTTATTTTGCAGGTGAATAAACTGAGAAATCAGGTGATGAAGTAGAGATTGTGCTGGCTCCAGAGCCAGGGACACCTCAGTTCAAATTCAGTCTTATACACTTGCTAGCTGAGTGACTCTGGACAAACCATTTAATCTCCTTTTGTTTCAGTTTCATCAGCTGCAAAATGAAGATAATAACACCTCACAAGATTTTTGTGAGGATTAAATGAGATAATATTTGTAAAGTACTTAGCCTAGTGCCTAGCACTTAGTAGGCTTTATATAAGTGCTTATTCCAAGTTCAGGAGATTTTTCTAGGGCAGTGATGGTGAACCTTTTAGAGACTGAGTGCCGAAACTGCAACCTTCATGCCACATGTGAGCCCCTACTTTTTCCCAAACAGGGGAGGGAGGAAGTGCTCCCACAGCACTGCTGGACAGAGGGGCTGGTAATGTGAAAGATCGTCAGGCACACATGGAGAGGGGGAAGGGAGCAGCACTCTCTGACATGCTCTTGAAAGCATGCCATAGGTTTGCCAACATGGATCTAGGGTCATCTAGCTAGTGAGTGTGGCCAGATTTGAATTGAAGTTTTCCTGAGTTCAGGCATAGCATTCTAACCCCTAATTATCAAGCTTAAGTAAACACCCATGCACATAGAGGATTAATAGAGTGTAAAATGGTCCATATTGATACATTTTATTTATGTGAATTTGAACTTCATTTCTTAGATTATTGCTATAAAAAGATTTTATTTAGGTGCCTTATATGTTTGATTGCTAAATTTATTTTTTACATTAAAAATTCCATATAACTGACTTGGTCTTTTCTCAAAATGTGCCTGAAGTACAAAAAAGAATCCTGGACTAGTAGTAAGGAGGACTCAATTCTGGGAGCAGATAGTTACTAACTAGTTCTCCAAACATAGGTAGTCATTTCTCTTTCCTGCGCCTCAGTTTCCCTATCCATATGATAAGTTGGTCTTAATCTAGAGAAGGTAATCATAAATTGATCTGGTACATTTGTTAAGAAAATTTCATATGAGGCTATGAAGAGACAGACATGACAGAGCAACAGCAACAACAACTATATTGAATTTAAGTGACTTAGAAATTATTTTAATACACTAAAAGTCCAGGTTTGAATTGTACCTTCTGTCAATGGAGAAAAATTAACAGTCAACTCCAAATAAGCCTCCTTCTGCCAAAAAATGAAAGCTCTTTACCTAGGGACTCTGAGAACATCAATCCATAGCATCTAGAGATTTAATGGATGAAAACATTAATGTGCTCACCCATCTAATCAACCTTCTAAAATGAAGGAATTAATCTTGATTAAATTCTTCATTGGTGGCTCTCAGCTTTAGTTAATTTCATCAACCTATGTCTAGAATGGTACTTGACAGAATACTAATGCCTATCTAAGGTAATCAGAATGGCATGTTAGGAAAATTATTTTCAAACATAAAATTCATTTAACACATTTATAGGTGGTCCCTTGAAATTCTGAACTTTAAGGAAAGGCAAAATATAGGAGGGAGAGAAGGGCAAAAATTGATCATGGAATCATAGAATAAAAGGGGTAAGAAGAACCCAAGTCTTAGATTGGCATTCAAGATATTCAATAGCTATCTGGTACCATCCTAATTTTTTACATACACACATACATCTTCATATACACACATATAAGTACATACATAATGTATGTATATCCACATGTAAGTATGTATATAATATGTATGTATATATCTGCATTTGTATCCATGTAATACTGGTAATACATGGTATCCAGTATATCATAGTAGAGAGATTCATGGTCAGGAAGACTTGGATTCAAGTGCTATCTCAGACATTATTTAATCTTTTCTCTACATGTCCCATGCTTTCCAGCATCTATGTGTTTCATGTCCTCTTCCTTCTTTCCACATCTGAATTCCTATCCATATTTAAAGACAATCTCATATACTACCTCTAACAAGATGCCTACCATGATCTCTACTCCTTCCCTTATGTAAAAAATGACCCTTCATTCCCTTGGTCATCACATAAATCTTTATTTGTGCTATCCTTATGAATCCTCTCTGCATTTATTTATGGATGTGTCATAGCTTCTTGTTAGATTACAAGTTCCAACAAGGCATGTTAGGGTATAATTCTCTCTCACTCTGACAGTCACTTGTGAGCTTGTTGAGGTCACAGATTTTTTTTGCTTTTCCTTGTGTCTCCAGACTTAACACAGAGCCTAGAACACAGTAGGACTTTAAAAAGTCTCATTGAGGGGGCAGCTGGGTAGCTCAGTGGATTGAGAGCAAGGCCTAGTGATGGGAAGTTCTAGGTTCAAATCTGACCTCAGACACTTCCCAGCTGTGTGACCCTGGGCAAGTCACTTGACTCCCATTGCCTACCCTTACCACTCTTCTGCCTTGGAGCCAATACGCAGTATTAACTCCAAGATGGAAGGTAAGGGCTTAAAAAAAGTGCTCATTGATTTGATTGGAATTGCCATATTTTCCTCCTATCCAGGAATCATTTAGGTATGAGATTTAGCTATATGCTCAGGTGGGCAGTCTGGAGTGTGAGCAGAGCTGGAAATGAGGGTGCTCTCATTTAATGTGAAAAGAGTTCATATCACAGAGAAGAGGAAGAAAAGGCTGCTATGAAATGAGTCTTTCTTGTAGGTGGGGCTAGTCCTTGAATTCATTCTTCTACTGAGTTATGAATGAGAAAGCTATTAGTATAACCAATGATCAATACAGCCCACCAGATGGAGCAGCAAAACTAGCATCAGTTTGGGGGTACAATTTGGAATTCTTGAAAGTCACAGAATGACTGGGGTGGAGGGAAGCAATTAGAAGAGAATTCAGTGCCTCAACCTCTGCAGTCCTCCAACTGACTGGCATTGACACTTTAGGAGGAGGTGATTGGAATAGTGTTGGACATTTTTGCTAGCTCCTAGTGGAAGGAGTTGTTGGAAGATGCGAGTCTAAGCATTTGCACTATTTCCCTGGAAATCTTTCATTTGAGAATATTTAGTACATATGGGGCATCTAGGGGGCTTCAGTGAATAAATCAGTGGATCTGGAGTCAAAACCTGAGTTCAAATCCAGCCTTAGACACTAGCTATGTGATACTAGATAAATTACTTTCCTTTGTTTCCCTCAGTTTATTCGTCTGTAAAATGAACTGATGAAGGAAATGGTAAGCCATTTCTTTAGCTTTGCCAAAAAAACCCAGGTGAAGCCATTTAGAGTCTGAAATTATTGATGAACAATAACATACACACATTTGCACACACACAAGTATTAGGGCTTCCTGGGTCTGGAAGGAGCAGCATATATTCAACAGATATGGTGGTTGTCTTAATATGTTTAATATTATTCATTTCCCTTCTATGAGAAAGGACTATACACATTTTGAATGGTTGACATTATGCTAGTTAATATGGCTTCAGTGAAATGTATCCTAAAGTGATGATAGAATTTTCCTAATGATCTGGGGATGAACCTAGAAACTAAATGGAGAAATATACATGGTCTATATTCCCTAGACTAGGGAGATATGTGCTACTATTTTTAAAATGGTAGAGTCAGGATACAGAGATAACCAACTCTTATAGAACCATTGAGAGTTTGGTATTAATCTCAAGCATCCTATGATTTTGGTGGAATGTAAAATTCATCAAGTGTCATATTTATAATTCCTTATTGTTTTTATTGAATGGGATTAGGAAAAAATGTCTAGAATTTTCTTCTAGTATTTAAATCTAAATTTTGCATATTGTATAGTTTGATGCATAATGATTTAGTTCAGCAGATGCCAAATAAATATTTTTAATAAAATTGAATTGAGTAAAGTTTTACTTCCTCATTTTAAAGATTAGATAGTTGAGATTCAGAGAGGGAAAGAAACTTATTCAGTGCCATATGTTCCTGAGAACTTGAAAATTATTGAATTCCTGATTTTTTTTAATTTGGAAGGAAAGATATCATATAGTCTAATTTCTTGATTTTTCTCAAATGAGAAACTGAAATTCAGAAAAGGATCTTCTTGAATATCTAATTTCCAGAACTGGTCTCGGATTTAGATATCCTTATGAGTAAGAAGGAGAAATATTGAATGGATGATTGAGCAGTTAGATGAGTTCAATGTTAAATAAGTAAATGGATTCAAACTGCATCATCAGATCATTTCCAATCCAGAGAGAACTCATTAGTAGTTATCTTAATTGTGTAACAGTCCAAAATATTTTTAAAATTGTTGGTGAAACAGACCCATCTACAAAATTCATATTTAATTTTTTCATGATGACACACAGATGATAATACAAAATAGAGACAAAACAAAACTACCTGATTTTCCTGTTATTTATACTTGTTATTAATGAAGGTTTTTTTTAAGTATAGAGTAGACTAGCTTGTCACTGATCACTTCCAGATTTGAGATTCTGTGATTCTTTTCTGCACCTGTAGAATGATCTTTGAAGTGAAAAGAATAGAACAAAGCAATCAATAGGGAATAAAAATTCAAGATAAATTAAACTGCTCTGAGTGCAAATCACCGGTCTTCAACTAATTCTATCCTAAGGTCCTGAAGGAACTGGCAAATATTATTGCTCAGCTATCAGTGATCTTTGCAATAATGTGGGTAGTGATAAAGATCCTCAGGGATAGTGGGGGGTTACATTTGCCAGTTTTCAAATAAAGGGAAAGGATGGAGAGTCATTAAGTCCTAGATTAGTGAGCTTGACTTTACTACAATACTCCAATATTACAATCGTTATCTTATCAATATATGTTCTCTCTTCAATCATTCCTATTCCAACTTAGCTATATGTCCCTACCCTTTGTAACTCCTTCATGTTCTCCAATAAATCCTTAAAAAGGGATCGAAATGAATTTCGAGGGAACTACCTTAAGTTATTCATCACTCTTGCTCTCTGTTTACACTCACTACTCCTCTTGTCTTGTTTTCAGTCATTATTTTTCATTTGCCATAACCTACCACAAGTCCACCATGTGCTTCTCAATGCCTTTTGTCTTACTCTAATTAAATGGAGAATATGGTAATCTGTTACTCCTAGGTATACAGAATCATTGAGTGAATTTTGGAATTGAAAAGATGGATCTTCATTTCATGGAGAAGCGTAGAGTCATTTAAAAAACAAATAATAGTACAACTACCAAAAGGCAATCCAACCTTATGTCCTTTAGTTCAATTCTGGGGCCATCTCAATGTCTATGTACAATGTTTGTGAAAGATGTTTGTACTAATAGACAAACTATGGGTTGTCCATTGAACCCTATCTTATAGTCCAGAAAAAAGGTATCTTTCATCAATTTTTTGTGTATTGACAATTATAGCAAACTCTTCTAAATCTATCCAATCATGGATAATACTGAATAAGTTCTGAATGTTCTGAGCATTGATGTAAGTTACATGTCATGCTCAAATATGAGAATTGGATCACCTCATCATATATATAGGAATCCCTCATATTTTAATTCTGCAATGAACCTTTTGAAATCATTGGTAAATACTTTTGACTAGCAAATTCTAGTTTTATGCCTTTCTTTGTACAAATAATTAAAGAGTCCTTGAAAAATTTCTCATGTTTCATCTCAAAGAATCTTGTAAAACTTTAATAGTTAAATGGCAGACAATTTGGCACAGAATCATTAAGGTAGAATTTTTTGGTGTATATGTTGTATCTCTTTAGGTCAAGGATTGTTCCATGCCAAGAATTATCTTGTAAGTATGTATCTATGTACACATAAATACATACTTATTTATATATATGTATATGAGGATATTGATTTATATTACTTATTTTAATTTTCTACTCCCTATTAATTGTTTTTGTTCTATCCTTTCTACTCCAAAGATGATTCTCCAGATAACAGAAAAGAAAACATAGACTCACATTTGGTAGGGATTATAGTAACTATCTAGCCCATCTCTTACTCAAATATAAATGTATATGTATATGTATTTATATGTATATATTAGATTGTAAAGTAGACAAAATGAGTTGGTAATTGTTGGTAATATCTCTGTTTTTTTCATTCTTTTAGAAACATCTCTTTTATTTATCTTAGAAATGGATATTTCAATATCCTCATAATTATGTTACCTCCAGCATGGACTTTTTGAATTATGTATATTTACTGTAGTTTAGTGAATTTTTATTACCATTTTCCTATAAATTGCATCTGCAACTGTGAAATGCAACTGTGAAATCAGAATCACAGTACTGTGATTACATTTTACTTTTTGATAAAAAGTTTACTATAAAAATCTTTGCAAATCTTTTCCATATTTTATTTATTTGTTGTACTTTCCAGGTTTCATCTTTAAATGTCTTCTGAATGATTTATCTTCTTCTCTTGGTTTCAAAGTTTCTTTACACTTTCTTTTCTTTCTACTGATTTTTGATGGCTTAATAGACACTACTGCTCATAATCATCCTTCTCTATTAGATTTTGCAAATGAATTCCTATTTTAAATGAGTAATTTCCTATTGAATTGTCATCTCTTTCCATGGCAAGGAGTTAAAGTGTTTGCTTTCTGAGGTAGTTTTTGTAGTCTTCTGCAATCTTCTTTAAAATAATTGAATTACATTGGATAAATTTATTTAAGAAATTGTTCTAAGACCATATTGTATTCCATCAACTTCCAACATTTCGGTGTTAATACCTCATTTAAGTAGTAAAAGTTGTAGTTGCTCTAATTAGTGGCATTTTGTCTCATATTTATTCTTATTCTATTTTTGCATTAATTTTGATTTTTATTCTTTCAAGTCAATGTACACAGAAGGTTGATTCAGGAGTTTCTCCTATCCAAATAACAAGTATTTTAAGGCCATCAATTAAAATCACTTTCATTTTTATTATTTGTTGCTCTCTAAATCCTGTGAGTTTTTAACTTTATTCTCAAAGAGAATATTCATATTTAGGCACAAGACTTCCAGGTGGTCTAATGCTTGTCCTCTCTTTCTTCTTAACTCATGAAAGGGTATTTTCCAACATGTTTTAAAATTTTACTTCCTAAGGGAGAACCCATGAGCCACCTTTCCACTTCCATTCTTCCACAGTGTTCTTTTGTCTTTTCACTGAATTTATTCAAGAAAGTCAAAACTGATATAATTTTTTTTTGTGGGAAGACCTCAAGGGATATAAAATGGAGAAGGAGCATGGCCACAGCATGTAGGAATGTTGGAGCAGATTTTTAAGGAGCAGTTGAGCAGAAATGTCTATATATATTCAGGAGCAGGTTAAAAATTTTAGAGATGTGACTATCTAAAAGGCCAGCAAATTTTTTGGGATCAGAACCTTATGGTTATCCTCTTCTATATTTTCTTCTTAACAAAATACACCTATTTCCTCCTTATGTATCCTGTACATTTATGTTATAAACATCTTAGCAGTCATCTCTTAAATGTATTTTAATATGCTAGTTTCTTTGTTAACATGTAATTTTAATTTCTATGCCACCTGACTGTTTTCAAAGTAATTTCCTAGATAATAATTGACATTTTATATAGAACCTCAATTTAAAAAATTAAAAATTAAAAAATTATATATATAATTATTTTCATCCTTACTTGGGCCACCACTATCTTCATTGGACCTATGGTATCCATGCTCCAGTTCTTTTTTTTAGTCCTTACATTCCGTCTTAGAATCAATACTTTATATTGGTTCTAAGACAGATGAGCAATAAGGTCTAGACAATGAGGGTTAAGTGACTGTCTAGGTTCACACAGAAATGTCTGAGGCCAGATTTGAACCCATGATCTTCCAACTCCAGGCTTATCTCTCAATCCTCTGAGCAACCTAGCTGCCCCCTTTATGCCCCAATTCTTGAGGAAGTTAATGTACTCAGGTTTGGAGTGAGATATCCATGAACCTGAGCTATTTTGTCTGGAGACTTAGTAAGTATAACTTACTTAGCCTTATATCTTACTTATATCTAGCTTACTTATATACTTATATACTTACTTATATACTTATATATTACTTATATACTTACTTATATCTAGCTGGACTTAAATCTCATTCAATCATCCTTCTGTCTACTTGGACCAACTTGTCATTTGCCCTGATGCCTCACAGATACTTCCTCTCCTCATCTCAGAACTCATATTTTTTAACTCTTGCTTCTGGCATAACAATCAAATTAATAGTACCACTGCTTCCAGAAAAAAATAGTTATTTGATTGACCTATGATCAACTCACCATCTCTTTGACTACCTTGACTAAATCTTTCCTCAGTTACCACTTTCTCTATATGTGTTTTCTTTCACTACTAGCCTGCAAAGTTCCTGAGAGAAAGGATTATGTTTGTTTTATTTTATTTTTTAAATTTGTGTCCTTAGAACCTAGCCTAGTGTCTGGTATTAGTAAATATTGATTTTTCCATTTATTTGTCATCAAATTATTTTAATTCATTCATAATTTCATCTTACAGATGAAGGAACTGAAATGGAGAGGTGTCCTTAAATTCCTGTTACTAAGAGAGAGTCTATCTGATGCAAAATTTAAACCTTCATCCTTCTCACTCAAAGTTCATTCTATCCATTGTCACATTGTCTGTTCCTTCTCGGCAACTCTCTGAGTTAGTTAGTTGGACATTGACGCCCAACTTTGCCCCATTTTCCTGATCAAGATTTAGTGCCTATTGAATTGAATGTATGGTATGTTGTCAGGTACCGGGGAGACACAAAACCTAGATGAACATGTTTTCTTCATTTTTTGAGATCACAATCAGGTAAAGGAATGAAACACATGCATACTAAATTATACTAATACTATATCATACTACATACTATACTAGTTTATATTATATGATACTCTGATACTGTTATACTATATTAATACTATACTATATCATACTATACTAATAACTACATTCTACTCTTTGCAAATAATATTTATTGGTGATTAACTTCAATATATAATTTATTTTAATTATTAAATTAATTTTTTATTCACAAATATTTATTTTCACTCTTTGCCCCACCCCATCCTCTTGTGGGAAAAAAGCCCACAAAACAAAACCCTTATAACAAACATAGAAAGTCAAACAAAACAAATTCCTATGTAGCATTTTTCAGTTTGTTTAATTGTGTCCAACTTTGTGATCCCATTTGGGGTTTTCTTGGCATAGATTGGAGTGGCTTGCTATTTCCTCCTTTTTTATTAAAATTTTTTACATGTTGCTACAATTTTTAATAACTTTTCTGACATGTGAACTGTGTTCTCTCCCTCCCTTCTATTCCTATCCTCTTCCCTAAGAGGGCAGGAAACATGATATAATTGCATGTGTTATCATAAAATATATATTTCCATGCTCATCATGTTTTAAAAGCAACAGACTTTGTACCTAGGTATTCACATGTTGTCTTCCCCATTACATGCCATTACTATTTATTTAATTATATTGATATGATATCAATATAATGAACATTATCTAATACAATTATATAATTATATAATGTAATTATGTTACATACATACACCGCACAGAATTTTAATTAAAATATTACATGATACGTTTATAAGAAATTTTAAAACTTTTGTTGTTATTTTCCCCCATGGGAGAGTAACTCCTTCATGGCAGTGACTGACTTATTTGTATCTCCAATGCTTAGCCCAGTGCCTGGCACATATTGTTGCTTAATAAATGTTTATTGTTTTGTATTAGTGTTTAAAAAAATCCAAAAGTACTATGTGAAATCTGAGGGGCAAAATCATTATAGTTGAGGGTATCTTTATACCCTACCTCCTACAGAACTGGGAGTGAGATGCTTCTGAGTGCTTTCTACTTATCTTTCTACATTTTATTTATTCATCTGGAAAATGGGTGACATATTGATTTCACAAGAATGAAAAATAAAATGAGGACAATTAAGAACAAAAAATTCCTCCTTTCATTAGGACACCATGAGATTCTTCAATGAATTTGAAAGGATTTTCCATCACAAGAAATAAAGACCCTTAGTCTAAAGACTCAGAGCAGAGCTTTGACAAGAATCTAGTGTAAAACTCCATCATGCTGTTCTCAAGTCAGACTCAGCAGGAGGGAGGCAGCCAGCTGCTGTGAAGTGTTCCAGAGAGAAACAACATTAAAATGGACTTTTTGGATGTGTGTTGCTTGACTTGTCTGTAACAGCAGGCCCAGAATATCTCCCCCAGAGGAGTGAGGTCAATACCTGTGAAGTGGTTCAGAAAGTGCTGAGTGTTACAAGGATGGCTGCATTCAGTGAAAAATAGAGTTGAAGAAGGAAGCCCATACCCTGCTGTGAACATAGGACTACAGAGAAATCTGGGAAATCAGCAAAACACAATTTCAACATATCTAAAGATAAAAGGTCACAGAAGGGGACCTGGATCATTGGCATGACTGGCTAAATTTTTCTGAGAGTGCCTGGAAGGCCAAGAGATGCACAACTCCCAGATTCTTGTGTTCCCTGATTTGGAGATTATTAATGGGATTAAAATTGCTCATAGAACCTACATACACAGAGAAGAAAATGGTGGTAAATATCATGACTATTTCCTATGGAGCACTTCATGAATCCCCAATTTATATATTAATATTTTCCTTTTATGTCATGACCTGACTTTCTAAATGATATTTCTCATTCATCTTTCTCTAATCCATTCCCTCTTCCACACAGCTGTCAAAAGGAACTAACTTTCTAAAATGAAAGTGTGATAGTTATCATTTGTTAGGATTCTTCTATATACAAGGTACCATATATTAAATGTTGGAACACAAAAAAAAGGACATAAATTTTCCCTCCTTTCAAGGAGTTTACAGTCTAATGGTAGAGACAACATGCAAATACTGATGTACAAATAAGATCTATGAAAGATACATTGCAGGTAATCTCAGAAAAAAGGTGTTAAGGTTAAGGAGAACTGATAAAGGATTGTTGGAATATTAGTTGAAGTCTGAAGGAATCCAAGAGGTAGAAATGATAAAGGAGAGAGTTCCAGGCTTGGGAAACAGCCAGGGAACATACTCTGAGTTGAGAAATGGAATGTCTTTTGCAAGGAACAACAAGAAGGTCAGTTTTAAAAATTGGAATACAGTATACAGGCAAGAGTAAGGAGTAAGAAGAATAAGAAGGTAGGAAGGGGACAGTTTATGGAGGATTTTATTAAAAGACAGAATTTATATTTGATCCTGTAAGTAACAGGGTACCATTGGATTGATTGAATATGGAGGTAATATTCAATACATTCTAATTGCTCCCTTTTGCCTCCAAGATAAAATATAAAATCTCTTATTTAACTCATTCCAAAACCACTCACCATTTGGCCCCTTCCTACTGTTCTTGTCTTCTATATTTTATTTCCCTACACATACACAGTGACTGAGTGACATTTGCCTCCTTGCTGTCTTTCTTGTAGGATAACACATCTCCCTACCCTGGAAATTCTTTCCCTGGCTGTTTTCCATACCTGGAATGTTTTCTCACCTCATGTCTTCATCTTGACTTTCCTATCTTCCTTTAAGTCCCACTTAAAGCCCCACCTTCAGCAAGAAGTCTTTTGTGGTTCTCCTTCATGTTAGAATCTTACTTTTGATACTGTTGTATATACCAGAGGCAGGAAGACCTGATTCAAGTTGCCTCTGATACATGGTAACTGTGCTATAGCAGTTAAGTCTTGTTATATAGAAATTATGTAAATCTTAGAATCTTTTGGTTGAAAGGAAGAAGATAAAAGGTGAATGAGGTGATAGGAATGAGGAATGAAGGGGATGGCTGAATGTAGGGAAGGAAAGAGTGAGGTGGTATATTTGATGGTAAGGGAATAGGTGGGGTATTCAGGAGTGGCTGCCCAAACAGGCTAGTCACAGGAGGCTAGACAGAGGACACAGGGGAAGTAGGCTGAACCCTTCAAGGCAGGAAAGGTATCCCTATGGACACAAAGGAGTTGGGCCAGTCAGAAGTGTTTAAATATGCCTTGAGGGCTTTCTCTTGTTAGTTACCAAAGTTCCTTGTGGGAAGAGTCAAAGGGGCTCCTCCCTGCCAGTGAAACTGATGGCAGGAAGTCTTGGGTAAGGACTTCCTGCCAAGATGGATGCCTGCAGTTCCCTCAAGAAATAAATAGAAAATGGTTCCTTCCCTCTTCGACCCTTGCTTAAATTTTCGACACAATGATTCACCAGAGGGTTTGAGTAAGTAACAAAGGGGGTTTATTAATTTTAGAGTTGATCAGAAAGGAGAGAGGGGTTTAGGGTTTTGTAATAGCCACTAGGGAGAAACTGAAGCTGGGGGAAGGGTCAGGAGAGGGTTAGACTGAGAGAGAGCCTGCTCTCCCAGTCAGAAGATTTGGCTGCCTTAAAGTAAAGTATATACTAGATCAATAAAATAAGGGATAGGTTGATTCAAAGATGTCCTACTCACCTACAGTAAACTAAACCCACAAAGTCTAATCACCAAAACCAAAACCACCCTTCCTTCCAGAGCCCAAAGGGAAAATCAGGTAAGATAATAAGGGTATAATGTGGAGAAGGTCAGGGAAAGGTCCAGAGAAATCAACTAGGTTCAAATTGGCAGAGACAAAAAGCACAGGCCAAAGCAAAGCCAAAAGCCGAAAGCAGAGCCTCAGTTAGACCTTCCAATCTCTTCAAGCCTCAGGTTCCAACTGACTTTCTCTGAAGATTCCAAGGCCAGGGAAGTTTACAGTTGACTCCTGCCAGAGCAAAAGTCTGTGTTGCATCCTTGCATTACAGTCTCTTAATTTCCAAGTGGTTCCAGGTAATTCTTTAAGACTATTTGTCACAAACAGCTGGTTGATTTTTATTGTTGACTGGAAATTCCATACCTAGAGTCACCTATATTGACAAAATCACTATTAGACTCTTCCAATTGAAAAGAAAATAACATATTTATTTTTTCTTTTAAATCTCTACTTTCTGTCTTAGTAACAACTTTATGAGAGAAGAAGGACTAGGCAAGCAGAGGGAGGGGTAAATGATTTGCCTAAGGTCACAAAGCTAGGATGTATCTGAGATCAGATTTTAACCTTAGTCCTCCCCAGCTCCAGGACTGGTGCTCTTTCCACTGTACCTATCTTCCCCTCAAAAGAAAAAAATGTCTTGCTGAAATATAATATTTTAACAATCATAAAGCATTTCCATTAACATCAAATTCTGACTTTCTCTTACATCACTCATCTCTCAGAACATCCTCATACCTAAGTTGGTAAAACTAATACTTGCAATGTCTGATTTTTCAGGATTGTGTGAATGAAATGCTTGATAAACCATAGATGATTTTCACTTTCCAAGCTGGATGTCACGGAGAATAGAGGCACCCACAATAGAATTAAGAAAGTGGGTAGAAAGCAGTGTTTCAACAAATAAATGGTGAGCTGGTATGATGAGTTTGGTTTTGGAAAAGTTAAGTCTGAGGACTTAGTATATTTGACTAAAGCAATATAATGTGCAATTGGTGATATAGGACTAGAACAGAAGATGGGGTGGGATATATAGATTTAGGAGTCATCTGTATAAGGGTCATAAAGGAGACCATTAGAAGGGATGCATACCTGAACGCAGAAAATGTTGAGATAGTTCTCTGTAGAGGATCTTTGGGACTAACTCTTTCTTAGAGAGTAGGAAGAGACCATTGAATCGGTGAAGAAGATGGGAAGTACAGTCAAGATTCACAGAAAGAGGACTAGGTCTTGCTCTCTTAAACAGTGTCACAGAAACTACGAAAGGAAAGAGAGAGTATCCAGAAGGAAGGGTGGTGAGATGTTATTGTGAGGATCAGATAAAATAATTACGATATAATAACAATAATATCTGATGTTTCAATAGACATTAAGATTTATAGAGTATTTCATTCACACAATCCTCACAAACAGGGCAGGGCAAGTATTCAGAGATGAGGATGCTCTGAGAGATGTGTGTGACAACCAGTGAGACAAAGCAACATACTTTGTAACTGTAAACAATTATATTTGGATAAGATATTATTTTCTTTTTTTATTGGGAAGAGACCAATAGTGATTTTTTTCAGCACAAGGGAATCTAGGTATGGAGTTTCCTTTCAACAATTAAAATCAATCACCTCTTTGTAACAAGGAGTTTTATACATTGTCTGGGGGCACTGAGAAGTGACTTAGCTGCTGTAAAACAGTTCAAGACAATTAAATAAGTTCTTCTTGCCTCGTAGGTTGATCATACTTTCTCTTATTACTGTCCATATTGAAAGGCCTATGAACATGCTAATTGTAACTGCACTAAACTCAATTGTCTTCACATGTTTTAGTAGGAGTGGAGTGGAGGGGAAGCATCCTGTAGATGATGATGTCATCCTTTTATATAGCCCTGGCTATTACCTTGGCTCCATTTGCTTCTCTCTCGTATAATTCAGGTTACTTTGGGAAATGTAAAATTCACCTAGTAATACAGATTGTTAATAACCATTTGCCATCATCCATAGTTACTAAATGGTATGTGTGGATTTTTGGTTAGAATACAACTTTTGAAGGAGCCCAGGGAATTTCTTCATCTTATTTATACCTTATACACCTTGTTTCAATGGTGATCAACCCTAAATTTCCCCTGTGACTTCTCTGTGACCTTGATCTCAACTGCTCCTAATTTCTATTTATCTCTTTATCCTTCTAATTTGGCTTCATTGCTTCCCCTTTGGGTTCTTTCTAAACTAACTGAGCCCAAATTCTCATAATTAGTTTTTTTTCAGGCCTTAGGATAACAAGCATTGGTCTTCTCAGTCTTTTCCTTGAGGATAGCCAGATTTCTTAGCAGCAACAATAGTAAATACAGTATCAGAATAAATACAGACTGCTTTCAGATCACTGAGGATATGCTATCAATATGGAGGAACTTTTAGCCTTACTTTTACCTTTAAACATTGACTCTTCAGTAGTTTTCAATGAGTTTAACTTCACCTCTTCCCCATCTTCAACTCCCTTTCCCCAATCTTCAATTACCTTCTGGTTAGGCTCTGATCTCAATCAAATTGAAGGTACTCAAGAAGCACTTGTTAAGGAATTTGTAGTCTTAAAGACTTCTGGGCAGCTAGGTGGCAAGTGGTTGGAGTGCTAGTTCTGGAGTCAGGAAGAGCTGAGTTCAATTCTGGCCTCAGAAGTTTAATAGCTGTGTGACCCTATTTGTCTCAGTTTCCCCATTCTTAAAATGAGATGGATAAGGAAATATCAAGTCATTCCCATATCTTTGCCAAGAAAACACCAAATGGAGTCATGAAGAGTAGAAGTGACTGAAAACAACTGAATAATAATCTTAGAGAACTGCCTGGGACACAGGGAGGCTAAGTGAGTCACACAGCAAATATGTGTCAGGAGCAGGCCTTGAACCTAAATCTTACTCTATCAAAAGTATCATGCTATGTCCCTCAGCAGATAATATTAGGCAAATTACAGAGCTTCTCTTTACATCTGAAATGGCAACCTCCTAGGTATTACTTTTCTGTATGGTTCTGAGAATAATGAAATCATATCTCTGGTAACAGTTGGGAATTTCAGTTAAAAAAATAAACCAAGGCACTTTGAGATCACAAATTATCATTGTTAAGTATCTACCCAGTTATAAATGCCTCAGCAATTCAAACACAGCCAACTGGAATTGGAGGATTTCAAGCATATACTCAGCACCTCCTTGGTGTAGGTGGATGGATGGTGAGAAAATCCTGTGGGAGTGGATAATCAGGAGGGTGTTCAAGGCAAATTGTAATCACTTAAGCACATAATGATATTTGGAGTAGAACCTGAACTTACAATAAGAGCAAAAACCCTGGGGAAACTGAGTGAAAAAGAAATTGAAAATCCAAGCAAACAAGCAGTTTGAGAATATATTTTAGCAATAAAATCAGTCAAGAAATAGGGATGTTGCATTATTTTGCTGAAGTGCTGTGGTGTAGTGGAAGAATGTCATATTTCATGTTGGAGGAGCTGGGTTTGAATCTTGGCTGTTCTACTTATTACTTGTGTGATGTTGTATAGGTCTGTTAAATATAATTGAGGGCCTTTGAGCCTCTTTTTTCTTTAATAAAATGAAGAAATCAGACTAAAACACTGCCACTATGATGGAGATCACTGGCTTTGGAATCAGAGAACCTGTGATAGGAATTCAAATCCTGGCTCTGACATCTGTGTGACTTTGGGTGATGTTTCTAAATCTCAGCTTCCTCACCTACAAAATCCATGATCCCATGAAACATTCTTTAAGATTACCTCTTCATAAACTGGTTTTTGCTACCCAATTTCTGCCATAGTCCCTTTGTTTGCAAGTCTGTATACTGTTTTAGAAAACTGTCACTAGTATATTCAGCATTTAACATATTCTATAGCATTTTCATTTTGAGCATCCCTGCTATCTCTCACCTCACCTAGAATATCAATTACCTTCCTCCTAATGAGTGGTGGTTTCCCTTTCCTTGGCTAGCTCCCTTCCATCGATGCTTCTGGAAAAGCCACAGTCTATTACCATATGGTTCCACTAACCACTCCTCTGATTCCCTAGGCAAAACCTGCCTTCCCCAGGCCATACTTGCTCTCTATATGTTATTCCCCCCACTCCAATCTTTGAAGGCAGAGACACTCTCATTTTTGTATTTATATCAGCTTAGCATAGTGCCTGCCATATAGTAGATACATATATGAATTTTTCATTCATTCATTCATTCTTATCTCTCACTGCAGGAGGATGTAGACAGCTTTGAGGAATGAGAAAAGCACTAAACTGGGGATCCAGACAACCCTTCTTCTAGACCCAGATCTACCAATCTGTCACTTTGTTTGAATCCTTTAGTTTCTTTGGGACCTTGAGTGGGGTGGAACATTAGTAGTGTGAAATTAATATCTCTACCCTAGAACTACAGTTCCCAGCATCCCACTCTCCTCCTCATGTTATGTGCTGATGTAGAGAGGATATAAATTTGGTGCAGCACCACCTTTCACTTTCTTGTTTTCCTGTCTCGGCTTTGGTGGAGTGGGCTTTTTAACAGTCAAGGAGAACTTAGTCACATACTCTTAATTTTGTTAAATAGGATTTTTTTACTTCTATTTCCTCTTTATTCCTTCTACTTCAAGTGATTTATTAATAATAATAACAATAAATTAATAATCAATAATAACAACTTTATAAAATTAATATTTGGAGTTGCTAGATATTAATTTAAGTCCTACATTATGGTGACCAGAAGTGGGGTTTAGAACCCTTAATTCCTAGTGAGTAAATTAGTTTGAAAAAACTGCATTTCTCCTGCCACAGTTTTTTTTCCCCTCCAGAGAGTTGTGGCATCTCCACCTGTCTAACTTGCTTCCTGCTGCCTGGGTAGTGTTTACCATTGCTCCTCCTCCTCCTCCTCCTCCCGCTGCTACTGCTGCCGCATTAACCCCTCTTTCCCTCATACTGCTAAAACCTGAATGCAATACACTGGTGTTTCTTTTAGGCAAAAATTAGCTTCCTAAAGGGCTTTTACCTTAGGTCAGGGGTCGGCAATGTATGGCTCTCCAGCCATATGTGGCTCTTTTGAGGGCCAGATGTGGCTCTTTCTGCAGGAGCCATAAAGTCAACCGTGGCACAGTAACTAACAGTTTGCACATGACAATGTGTGTGACGTGATACGTCACATGATCCTTTTGGTACCCTCCTTGATATTGCCACGTGAGACCAATCCTGGTCTTTAGTTCGGCTTGGTAGGTGTGCTGTGTGTTCCTCCTTCTGCCCTCCTTTTATTCTTTCCACACCTGTTACTGACATCTTGGGGTTCTTTATAGTGATTTATCACTTTTGTCTAGTGATTGATCACTTTTGTCTACATTCTCTACCCCTCTGCCTCTGATTTACATGGCTATATCTTAGTGCATTCATGGGGTCTACACTCCCTATTTGTGGGATTGTTATTGTTTTTAACTTTTCTACCTGCTCTTAAAGGGGAACTATAGTCAGATTACATCTTTACATATGTTTCATTAGTGAGAAGCATTTCTCCCCAGTAGTTGTTTCATTTGATACAGAATGATTCAGTAGGCAGCACTGATAAACACCTGTACCAGGAAATGTGTGTGATGTGTCCTGGCCAGTTTTCCATGAAAAGGTACCCTCCTCCCCCACTACTTACTAATGCCTGCACACAAGTCATGTTATTTTCTGTAATCTCCTGATCTCCTACTTAATTTATGTGGCCAAATGGCTTAACCAGCAGGCCGGCAGCTTTTTCTTCTCCTGTTGCCTGACTTGAGAGAAGGAGAGGAAAAAGTATTCTTTCCTGAATTTTTCTCTCTTTATTTTAGCAATTTTCTTAGTGTAAAGGAGTTTTATATGTATGTGTGCAGTTATATCAGTACTATAGTGCCCCATTAAGTCTTGTTTTTTGATTAATAATCAAAATAATTTTGATTAATAATCAGCAAAACCATGCAGCACCAGAAGTCACATTAATGTACTTTATTCATCATTGGTTAGCACATAATAATGTTATTAAAATAGTTCAGAGACTTATTGTACTTTAAAAGTGTTGTTCTTATATAAAATGCACATATTTACTTGTATTCAGTGTTAAACATATTGTAAGGCTCTCATGAAATCACATAAAATGTGGTGTTTATGGCTCTCACGGCCAAAAAGGTTGCAGACCCCTGCCTCAGGAAATACTTCTACCCTCTTAACTCCCTGTCTATGTGGCAGTGGAAGCAAGTGGCTCCCTGGTGTTTTTATTCCTGAGGGGAGGGGAAGGAAGGTTACTCTTCCAAACAGGAAGTAGATTTGCAACAACTTAATAAGTAGAATTGCAAGCATGGCTCAGTTTCCTGCTTATCTTAAACAGCTCCCATTCCAGGAGAGAATTACAGAGCTCACACAGCTCAACATTTTGAGATATCTTCTTTTACTCCTGTTCCTTGGTGCACTGGTCCTTGCAATTAGCTTGAGTAATCCTGAGATTCAGGGGGGAGATTCCTACACCCTCCTTGCCATTTTGGCCTGTCCAGTCTCTGCAGCACATGCAATATGGGATTCATCCACACTATGTTCAGTGCAGGAATGGAGATCCCCAGAGGTGTGACCAAAGGAATCTAAATGGATGATGATACTGGGGAGGGAAAGGAACCATAAAGAGTCTGGAGGTGAATTTTTAGCTTTTCAGACTCCTTTGCTAACTGTATCAATTTGTTCCCCTCCAAATAGTGAAGAAGTCTGTAACATAGCTACTGGAATTGAAGAAAAGGACTCTTGAATTCAGTGCCTGTATCCTGTCACATATATTGAATTTGCTGATTATTTGCTTTATGATTTAATTTTTTTAAGTTCACATATTGATCTAATCTAAGCTATTCTGTTACATTGCCTTTATTTGTATCTCCCCTATGACTGGACTGGAGAAAATACCATTGTAAAGGCCCGTAGTCAACTTGTGCAAACCCTTTTCAATGGTAAAACCATAGGTCCCTATGGATGCTGGGTTTGTCACTAGATCCGTCAAGGTCACATGTTGCCTGGATGGCTTTTTGTGCCTTTTTTTGCCTTTGTTAATTGTCACACAGATGATTATGGATAGACTCCTTCAAACTGCTTATAACCTTTGGAGAATTTAATGACCTAAAAATTTAAGTTAATTTTAAGGGGCCTTCAGAAATGATTTTTAGATATCTAGTAGCACCACTACCTCTGACTGATCATTTGCCTACCTCTAAGTTGTAAGTGTAACAAGAGGTAAAGGGTCCATTTAGTAGCTGATGTGAAATACTGTAGCACTATTATATTGCCCACCTCTATATTTATAAAAATGTAATGGATGAGACATCTGAAGTGATTTTCACTATTGTAGCCCTCACCTCCACATTGCAATGGACGGAACATATAAAGATATACCTTTTATAGCTGTTACAGTCTCATGCCAGAGGAGGGATGTTCATCCAGAGGTGGTAAAAATTTTCCTAGTGGGCATGGTACCCCTGAATGACCCCTGAGAGTGAGCATTTCCCATGAAGCCTAGTAGTGCTTCTGAATGCTTTTTAAAAATATTTGTAATTCTTTAGCTTACTCTACCCTTCCAAAAGAATGATCTAGATTCTTGGTGACATTTTAGACCCAAAAGATTTTCATCAGCAGTACAGAAGGTATTTTTTTGGGGGGGCTCTTCTGCCAAATTTTGGAATGATGGCAGTAATAGACTTTGTTAAAAATATCTTAGCCAAAGTTGAAAGATTTGCTAGATCTGGGGAACTTGTGACAAGTGTCCATGAGCTTCAATGGCTATAGAGATTCATGTGAATCCTAACGATAGCAGGTTTTTTGGCTATTGTCATGAAATGGGCTATTATGATTCTGGATATTTTGGTACTTCTTGAATGTGCATTAGCTGCTATACTACTGTTTATTATAAAGCTGTTTTCTTAGTGAAAATTATGTATACTCACACTGTGGATCATAACTAAGTTAAAAAGGAAATGGATCCCATTTTTGAGTAAGAAACCTTTGCATTCTGCCTCTCCTTGGGCAAACACAGTGTGTCACTAATTGTAAACTATATATTTTTGATTTTTTAAAATTTTATTATTATTTTTCCCTTGTATTACAATAGAGTATTTGAGTTTTGTTTTGTTTTTTATTCTTGAAGCACATGTTACTAGCATTAATATTTTTGATTTTGCACTAATATAACTTTACAATATCAATTAGCCCTAATACCAATGCATACCCAAAAGCTTTAGACTATGGAAACCTGCCATTGATTGATAAATATTGTGAGACTTTGATTAATAATTGTGTCTGATTCCAAGAGAAAGGATCACAAAAGACTCAAAACACAGTGCCAAGGAAGCACAAAGTTAATCTGCACAGTGCCTATGATCATAAGGTCAAGGAGACTAAACAGTCCCAGTGGGATTGATGAGATCTGCACCAAGACAGAGGACTTGTTTGAGGCTTGAGGTTGCAGCTGTTTGACATATGTCATACACAGGTCTTTCCCATGCCATATTCTGACAAGTACCTCAGTTTGACTAGAATATTGGCTCCCTTATCCCTGAGAGCATAGATTAAATCAGACCAGAGAATGCTATTTCTTGTCTGCTAGTATTCAGAGATGAGGATGCTTAATCTAGTCCTTTTTCAATCTTTCATAAGTGTGGCAATTTTCTATAGTCCTGGCTGTGGACTGGGTAAGTGCATATTGCTGTAATGGTCCTACAAGTACCTGTTATAGGCTTATTCTTGCCTACTCAGAATTTTTATATACTATTTAATTTTTATTTTCTCTTCTATTTGCTTTTTTATGCTTTTGACTTCATTTTAACAATTGATTCACATACCTCATAACTCAGCCATATATATCCCTAGGTGATCCATGTGTTTGTCAACACCCTCCTCAGGGGAGATTGTATAATTAATTGAAATTATAGTTTTATGAAAATTTTTCTTGTTTGAGAATAATTTTAGGATAAGAACTTGCTACTTCCCAGAATCCAGAGAGTGAACTGTTTGGAGAAGGCACCATGGAGATACCTATAGAAACCTTACACTATATCAAAAGATCCAGAATGAACTTTGGGTTGTAGTGAAATTGAAATGTGGGTGGTTTAATGCATTTATCTTGTATGTACACTCTTATGCCAAAGGGGACTGCCCCTTACTTAGCTTTTTTCAATGCACCTAGCAATCATTGGTTTTATTCTCTTTCTCTTTTATTTCCCTTTTGTCCCTAAATTATTGTAATTTCCTTAGATAGTACAATACTGCACATACCTCTAGTGGAAGATCTTTAGAGGTATAAGCTGGTTATGTTTAAGTGATCCGTTGGGGAAACTAGTCTGTGGAAGGGATTATGAAATGATATCTGGACCCTAGAACTACAATTCCCAGCACCCCACACTCCTTCTCATGTTATGTGCTGATGTAGGGAGGATATAAATTTGGTGTAGCCTCTCCTCTCACTGTCTTGTCTTCCTGTCTCAGCTTTGGTGGAGTGGGCTTTTTAAACAGGCAAGGAGAGCTTAGTCATGTGGTCTTAATTTTGTTAAATAATTGGGTTTTTTTACTTCTATTTCCTATTTATTCCTTCTACTTCAAGTGATTACTAATAAACTTTATAAAATTAATACTTGGAGTTGCTGGATATTAATTTAAGTCCTACAGTGTAACATAAACTCCTCAAGAGCAAGTGCTACTCTGTTTTTGGCTTTGTATTGCAAATTTAACAAAGTGTCTGGCGTGGAGCAGGCACTCAATAAATTGCTCATCTGAACTAAATTAAACCAGAAGACCTCTAAAATTCCTTAGCCAATCTGTGATTCTGGAGGGGGGTACCTAAGAAAAGATCATGCCTTAGCCTTTAAAAATCATACTATAAGGATATCCCCTCTCAGAAATAAGGCTTTACTTCTGTATTGTGGCATAGTTTAAATAAGATGATAAGAAAGACTAAGAGGAAGAGTCAAAGTGGTCCATTTAATGCAAAAGCATCTATAAAAAAGTAATAGTCACATTTCACACATATAATGAGTATCACTTTGCTTATTTTCATAGTGGATGGGTTAGAGGACTAGAGTTAGGGCCTAGGCAGGGGTAAATTTTGGAATTCAGCTAAAAAAGTTACAAAATAAGAAGAAATTCTTAGATCACATAGAAAAGAAGAGTTCATTTTCTTAGGCCTCAATTTTAACAGAAACAAAACAGAGTATGACTCAATATATTATTGTATCTCTCAAAGATTTCAAATGGCCTATTTGAACTAATCTTTTTAAAAAGTTAACTCTTTTAATAGTGTGGACTATAAGGGTTGGGGAGAGTTGGGATAGGAAATTTAAGCATCAGAAGTGGAGAGACACATTTAAGTCTTTGCATTCATAACAATCATTGTGAGCCATATAGTCAACCTCATTAGGGCCCAGAATGTAATAAAAGATTATAAAATAAAATAATAAAATAAAAGATTATATATATAATCTTCCACTGAATATTCCATATTAATATAACTATGTACATAGTTATATTCATATCCTGGGAAATGATGGATGCCACCTTTGAATGATAGGGGAGGCAGTTGGAAGGCATAGAATGTTCCCAGATGCCATGAGCTACGTTGGTTGGCCTGGCAGTATAAATAATCCTGACAGCCATTTGGAGGGGTCTTTAGTTTTTGGTCTTTTGGATTTTTGTCCCTTATATATTTAGGTCTATGAACCTTCCTAGCTCTTTAGGTATCTGGGTCTCTGGGTGGTGAAGGGAGCCTGGGAGGTCTATGAAGAAGAGGGTAGGAAAAATCTGAGTATTTCCTGAAGACTGTGAGAGCTAGTGCATCACCAAACACTGATAGTGAAAATCTGAGAGAATAACATCACCAATGCAGCTGCATCAACAGCAGTTCCTATTCTCTGGCTTGGCTGTGGCCAGGCTAGGCCAGAAGGATAAGTGGAGAACAACGTTCCAGCTTTTACTAGATCAATATAGCGTCCAGTCCTGATTGTCAACTAGTTATAGATATTAGATTGACAGGGTCTCCAATCCCCATTCCTTATCCTGTTTATCCTTTTCCTGATTATAGATTATAGATAAAGAGTGTTTAACAAGTACCTCCCTGAGTAGTCTTTATATCACGACCCTTGGGGAGGGAGCTAACGCAGTCAGATACTAAACATGATCCAAGGCAAATCAAAAGCCCTATAATAATTTATCCAACCCCAGGTGGGACCTGAAAGGGTTACCCATCCACCTAACCTTTTGGGGTCCTCCCTGGGCAACTGTTAGAGGGAAGGGGAAATTATAACAACCATCAAGGGTGATCAGGGTTGGTGTTCCTCCGTCATCTGCAACTAGGGAGAACACATAGATACGTTCACATTACTGTATACATACATACATACATATATATATATATATATACATATATATATATATATATATTTGTGTGCGTGACTCCCCAAACTAGATTCTAAACTCCTCTAGGATAGGAATTGCATATCATATTTGTGTCCCTCGGGTACAAGTAAATAACTCTATAACTATAATAGAACTGTGAATCCCAAGTTCAATTCAGTAGGGTTTCTACTATGATTTAATATTGTTTTCATTGGTTCTTCATCCGTCATTTCAATTTAGTATAACTAGTAAAGCATGAGCAAACATACAAAACAGAAAAAAGGAGTTTTCCAGGAGAGTATATACATGATAATGATACTCATGAAAAGAGATGAGAAATGGAATAATAAAGAAAATTTAGCAGTCATTAGAAACAAGGGTTTTGAAACTACAGGTTTAAATTCTCTAGTCCATACAGGAATTCTGTCCCACTTTACCCTAAGGGTTAGAGACAGAAATAGAAGGGAAAAAAAGAAAATGTTTTCATCCTGTACTCTTCCCATTTGAAATCCTGGAATATCAGAATTATAAGGAAAATTAGAATTAGTTTATTTCAGAAACCTAATAAAAGCAAAGAATGCCTTCTTTGGCATTTTGACAAGTGGATGTGCAATTCTCATTTGAACAATTCTATTGATGAGAAACTCACTACCTCGTGAGGTAATCTATTCCATTTTTGAACAGTCATTTGGAAAGTTTTTCCTTGTTCATTCCTTGTTTGGGTTATTAGGACTCTATATCATAAAGGAATTTGGTGAAGTAAGAATTTTTATTTTAAGTTTTTCAGTTTGATGTGTAGTATAGGTTTTAATTCTTTTTTAATTCAAGAGAATTTTGTAACTCCATCTAGAGCAGTTTTTTTCACTTGGTAGATCCTTTACTAATTCAACTTTTTAAATTGAATTTTAAAATTTAAAAATATTTCTTTTTAGTGCTCTGTTAATTTGGGCATTTCATATTTTATAATTGTCTATTTCTTTTAAATTCTTAACTTTGTTAGAATATAACTTTTATAGTAGATTCTGTTAAGTCTTTTGTCTGTTTTTTTTTGCTATATTTTCACCTAGTTCATATTTTATCTGTTCATTTGATTTTCTTTCCTTTATATTTAATAAAGTTTTTTCCTCATATGTTATTTGCTTATCTAATGTTCAAGTTTTCTTAATTTTTAATTTTTTGGTTTTGTTTATTTGTTGTTTTTCTGTTTTTTAAACCCTTACCTTCCATTTTAGAATCAATACTGTGTATTGGTTTGAAGGCAGAAGAGTGGTAAGGTCTAGGCAATGGGGATCAAGTGACTTGCCTAGGATTACACAAATGGGAAGTGTCTGAGGCTGTATTTGAACCCAGGACCCCCTGGTCTCTAGGTCTGGCTCTCAATCCACTGAGCTGCCCAGCTGTCCCCATTTTTCTGGTTTTTAAATGCTGTGTTTACTCTATTGAGAAACAATGTAATGTAGCAGATAGAAAGTTAGCCTCAGAATCATAAGACCTTAGTTCAAGTCATGTCTCTGATATATACTGATATTGTGTCCCTTGGTGAATTACTTAACTTCTGAGTGTTCTAGGTAGTTTATAAGACTATAATTTTTATTATCTCCAGTTTGAGATAATTTATCTTCTTTGCCTTCAGTCATTTTAGTAGAATCTGACTCTTTGTGACCTCATTTGAGTTTTTCTTGGTAAAGATATTAGAGTGGTTTTTATCATAATTATTCATTTCTATGGATAATTGTCACATATTATTTCTATGTTTATTCTTTGGCCTGTTCATCATTCAGATTAACTTTATTAAGTCTCCATTCAGCTCTGTATCTCTTGCGTGTTGTCCTTATATTCATATTAAATATATTAATTTAACTTCTTAATTCAAAATCAAATATTAAATAAATTTTATTGTATAATGACTTTTAAATCAGGTATATAGCACTTCTAATTTTCTGTGTGCATCTATAATACATATACACTAAGTTATCTTATATTTTGGTAAAGATATTATATGAAATTGAGAAATATATATATATATATTCCTTAATTTTCCCATTCAGAAGATGCCATAATATTTTTAACTCCAGATTCTCCGACAGATTTTAATTTCTATGTATTCCCTTCTATTTATCTTTCTGTTATATTTCTCCATTTTTTACTGAGCTTTAAAAAAATCATTCTCCAGGAAATTTTCACTCTTTTCTCCTACTTCTTTCCACTGAAGTCAAGTAGTGTAATTTTTATTTTCCTTTCACATAATAGCCCTTAAAATATGTGAAGAGAAATATTATGTACTAATATGTTTCTATTATTCTCCAGACTAAACATAAATTGAATTCACAATTCTTCACATATGAAAATTTTTCATGTCTCTTTTTAAAAAAACTCCATACATCTTTCTCTAAGAAAAGGTTTATAGTCATCAAACAAGTCCATCTCTTAGTATGATAAACAAATGATGAATCCTGGGAATAGTATTAAATAACATCCTGAATGAACAGGTACAAAAGTTGATCGATACATTTTTTTTTAAGCTTCTTTTATGTGAAATCATGGGCAACTAGTGGATAGAGTGCCAAACCTTGACAAGAAGACGTGAATTCAAGTCTGACCTCAGACACATACTATTTGTGTCACCCAAGGCTAATCATTTAACACCGTTTGTCTCAATTTCCTCATCTGTAAAATGAGCTGGAGAGAGAAATGACAAAGGACTTTAGTATGTATGTTGAGAAAATCCCAAATGAGGTCACAAAGAATCAGAGTCTATTGAAATGATTGATGATGAAGATGAAGAATAATAATAACAATTATATAGAATCATAAATTTCAGAGGTGGAAGTGATCTTATCTTCATCTAGCTCGACATATAATTGAAAGAACACTCTTGTTACAACTTATTCAGTCATCCAGCCTTGGATTGAAAATATTCATTAAAGAAAAATCCACTGCCTCCAGAAGCAGCCCATTATATTTTTGGAATATTCAAAATTTTAGGGAGATTTTCTTTTCTTTGAGGCTAAATTTCTCTATGAGTAACTTCATTGTGGTTTTTTCTATTTCTGACCTTTGGGTCAAAAAGGAAAAATAAATCTGAGTAATCATAATATAAATGTGAATAAGATGAATTTATCCATAAAAGAGAAGTAGATAGCAGAATGGATTAGAAACATGTATTCAATAATTTGCTATTTATAAGAAATAAAAAACAGAGAGATGAACTGATAAAATAAGGTTTTGAAACAGAATCTATACTTCATCTAAAGTAAAAGAGGCAAAGATAGCAGTCATGTCTGTTGTGAGGAAGATTATTTACTTGTTATGTAGGAGACTTAGCAGGAAGGACTGGAGAATTCCACATGGAATGGGGAAGCAGGAAGTGTCTTGCTCTCTCTCTGAGAAGGACTCCATGGTGGTTGGGACAAGTTGTAACTGACCCTGGGAGACCTCAGAGCTGGTGGAGTTGCACCCTGATTCCCTGGGATCTTGGAGAGTGGTGAAGGTTGAAAGCAGAGGATCTCAATCCTGCAAGACAGCACTGATTAGGGAAATGACCTGAGATCTGGTGGACAGCTTGCAGACTTCCTCTCCCTACCTGGCTACTTTGGGTCATCAGTTCTGGAGGAGTTGGTTCCTGGCATCCTGTAACATCCCTGGAATAGTTGTGAGATTCCCAAGTTCAAGCCCTTTTCCCAGGTCCTTAGCCAGGATGTCAAAGCCTGGCAGAAGCCAGTTTGGCTAGGGATCTTACCCTTTTTGATTCCAGTCCTGAGTTGTTAGCCATAGTTTACTTAACCCCCTTTCCAATGCCCTCATATTATAATTAAACTGATTCCCTCTGTGTTTTAGTAATTTTAGGTCCTCATTGTGTGTATGTATTAATCTGTATTTATTCCAGGCTGCGTGGGGGGGGGCTGAGTGACAGTTGGTCAGGCTTAACTGTCATTTCATGTCCTAAGAAAAAGCAAAAATAAAAACATATCTAATTTAAGGAAATAATTAGGGAAAATACAATTTACTAAAAGGTATCATATAGTATTAAGAACATCAATACTAAACATGTATGTACCAAACAGCATAGCATCCAAATTCATAAAAGATAAATGAATTATAGGAGAGAATAAGCAATAAAACTATATAAGATGGGGATCCTCAATTTTCTCTTCTGGGAGCTAGATAAATCTAACCATAAAATTAATAAGAAAAAAGTTGAAGAGGTGAAGAGAATCTTTGAAAAGTTAGTATGATAGACCTCTGGATAAAGACTGAATGAACCTTCACACAAATTGGCCACATTTTTAGGACATAAAAACCTCACAACCAAATGCAGAAAAGCATAAATAGTAAATGTAGCCCTTTCAGGCCATAATGCTATAAAATTTACATTAAACAAAGGGCCAGGGAATTATAGATTAAATTTCAGTTGCAAACTAGATAATATAAACCAAAAGACTGAGTCAAAGGATAAATCATAGAATTACTATATAATTTCATTAAAGAAAAAGGTGTATTAAAATTTGTAGAATGTATCTGAAGTAGTACCTATGGGAAGATGTATGCATTTTAAGGTATCCATCAAAAAAGAAAAAAAAAATAGATCAATTACTTGGTCATACAACAAAACTAGAAAAGATCAAATTAAAATTAAAAATTAAAATTAAATTTTAGAAAAGAAAGAAAAAAACAAAATTAAAAGTATAAGAATGAAAAGTCAATGGACCACCAATGAAGACAAAATGAATTATACCAGTAAAATTGGCAATATAAGTGAAATGGATGAATTAACAAAAGCAATCAGTTTCCAGGATTAATAGAAGAGGAAACAGAACACTTAAACCTTTCTTAGAAAAAGAAATTGACCAAGCCATAAATGAGTTTCCCTTTAAAAATCCCCAGAACCAGATAGAATTATAGGAGAATTCTACCAAATGTTTAATGGACCATTGCTCTTAAATTTGAAGACAAAAAATGATAAAGACCATTGTTCTTAAATTTGAAGACAAAAAATGAAAAAGAAAAATCCCACCAAACACATTTTATGATCCAAATGTAATTTTAATACCTAAAGCAGGGAGAGCAGGAACAGAGAAAGAGAACTATAGCCAAATTTCCATTAAGAATATCAAAAGCAAAATTTTATATAAAAATTAAAAAAAAATTTAAATAAAATACTAATGCAGAGATTAAGGTAATAAATCACCAAGATCTTATACTATGAACTGGTAGGATTTATACAGAGAATGCAAGACTGGATAAATATTCATGAAAATGCAAATAGAATTGACTATATCAATAACAGAAACAATAAAACCATATGATTATATTAATAGATGCAGAAGAAGCTTTTGACAAACACCCATTTTAATTAAAAACACTAAAAAATAGAAATAAATGGATTCTTTTTTAAAATGATAAGTACTATCTAAATCCATAAGCAAATATCTGTAATGGTGATAAACCAGAAGTCTTTCCAGTGAGATCAGGGTTGTAGCAAGCATGCCCATTATCACCATTATCAAAATTATCAATATTATACTAGAAATGCCAGATATAGCAATTAGACAAGAAAAAGAAATTGAAGAAATAAAAGCTGGCAATGAGGAAACAAAATTGGAGATAGTACAACATGGCATACTTAGAGAACCTTAGAGAATCAAATAAAAAACTAATTGAAATTAACAACTTTATCAAAATTGCAGAATACAAAATAAAGGCACACAAGTCAACAGCATTTCTATATACTACCAATAAAGCCTAACAGGAAGAGATAGAGAAATTCTACTTAAAGCAACTACAAACAATATAAGATACTTGGGAGTCTACACAGTAAGACAAAACCCAGGGACAATCTAAACACAATTACAAAACCCATTTCACATAAATAAAAACAGATCTAAACAAGTGTAGAAATATTCATTGCTCATGGGTACAACAACCCAAAATAATAATAAAAATTGTCTTATTCAGTGACCAAACCAACTACTAAATATTTTATAGATCTAGAAAAAATAGCAAAATTCATCTGGGGAAAGAAAAGGTTAGTAATATAAAGGCAATCAATAAAAAAGTGAAGGTATATAATATTTTCTTGATTCTATTCATTTCATTCTTCCTAATTTCATCTAAGCCTTTCCATAATTTTTCCAAAATTAAACTGCTCATCATTTCTTATGACAAGACAGTTTTCTGTCATAATCATATGCCACAGTTCATTTAGCCAATTTGCATTTGATGGGCATCTCTTCAATTTCTAATTCTTTACAACTACAAAAAGAGCATTGCTAGTAGAGAAGTCCATTACATTCGATTGTGCCACAGTGTATCAGTCTCTGTGTATAAGGTTCTTCTGGTTCTGCTCCTTTCACTTTGCATTAATTCCTGAGGATCATTCCAGTTCACATGGAATTCCTCTAGTTTATTATTCCTTTCAGCACAATAGTATTCCATCACCAACAGTCACCACAATTTGTTCAGCCATTCCCCAATCAAAGGGCATTCCCTCATTTTCCAATTTTTTGTCACCACAAAGAGTGCAGCTATAAATATTTTTGCACATGTATTTTTCCTTGTCATCTCTTTAGAGTACAAACCCAGCAGCAATGCCTTTCTTTTTTAATAGGACCATTAATCACAGTTAAGAGAAGAGGTCAATGTCATTAGAGCCTAAATGGAGTTTCTTTTCCCAGTCTAATGAGAAGAGGAGGGGAGAGAAAAGAAAAGGAGAGGAAGTAAGAAGAAGGGATGGAGGTAGGCAAGAGGGAGACATAGAAACAAGGGAGGGGTGAAAGAAAGGGATTTTAGAGACAGAGAGACAGGTGTCTAAGTATGTTTATATAGGGAATAAATACTTATGGATTTGTGTATTCTTAGAGAATTCTAGTTTTCCTTCTGAGAGAGAAGAGGACACCTGCATATGTACTCTGTGTTATGATTAGAGCTCATGCTGAATGAAAGAAGGTTAGTGGTAATATATGTGGCTGAAGCCGGAAAGCAAAAAAAAAAAAAAAAAAAAAAAAAAAGACACAAATGCTAGAACACCAGGGATACCATCTGTTAGAGTGAAAACTTACCGGTAGCCTGATGTTTCTTTTCAGTAAATAGCAAATATTCCAATCCTGCCCAAGAATATTTATGATGTGTAATTATGGAAGCATATGGAACAAAACTACACAAATAATTTATGCAGTAATAATAATAATATCATTGGAAATTTAAATGAGAAAAAAATGATGGGATAAAATCTAGCCTAATGAACAAAAAAGATATTGCAAAACATTTTTCAAGAAGCCAATTCAATCTACTGACAGACTTACCACTTAATCACAACTAGTGATTGGTCTGCTCAGAAGAATGCATGAGAAAGAGACTCAAGGGCTTAATGAAAACTTTCCCTGTGATAGCCTCTGAAAAATTATAATTAAGTGTTCTTTCTCTTTGCTTAGGCAAGCCCATCATTTTATAACCACTACCATGTCTCTTCTCCATATTAGGATCTCTTCCGATCCTTCAATTTAGAATCATGTATTTTGAAGAACTCTTTTTAGCTTACTGGCCATCTTTTTTGTCCTCCCCCTCTTTAGAATGACTTCTTGCCTGATACTTATTTCAAAGTATCTTAACATTTTAAGAGTAGCCAAGATATATGCCTTTATTTCCTTTTTTTCCTCAGAATCTAGTTGACTTTTCTTCGTCCCTTGATATTAAATGACCTAACTGAATCTAATAATCAGAGCTTTTCATAGCTGCAGAGGTTCTCAGAGGTCATTTACTAGCTGCCTAAAGAATGAATCCTTTTTATAACCTTACTCAAAAGTGGTTATCTAGATTCCCCTTGAAAATCTCCAAGATCCTAATAGCCATGCATTCCATTTTTCACATGACTCTACTTGCTAGAAAGTTTTTTCTTCCATTGAGATGAAATTTGACACTGTAATTTCCATCCATTTGCTTCAGTTATCCCCTTTGGAACCAAGCATAAGTCTAATTTCTCTTCTAGAGGATACCCAGACTATCACAGGCAGGGTTTTATTCTCTGCTTTTAGTGCCTTGAACATTTTAGGATCCATAAGTTTTGGGGAAAAATGATTACTGGAAGTAATCATCCAAGAAAACATTGAGTTGGTCCCTGAAGCCTAGTTACCCAGACAGGCTTAGACTCAATGCTGATTTAAGACTCAATAAAACCTGAAGAGAGTAAACATGCACTTAATGAGCAGATTCCACTTGAAAGGGAGATAGTAACAATCATAATAGACCCCAAAGGGGAAAGGTCTGGAGGAGCAAAAGTTGTTTGCTTAAGGCTCTAAAGTAGGCAAAAGAGAAAAAGGAAAATGAATCTTGTTTAGGAAGAAGAGCCCTCAGTCCTCTTGTGTTGGCATCAGCAAAATGTAAGGGACAAGCAGTTTTTCACTATCAACGGACATCATTACTTCGAAAGACTACCCTCTGTAAAACAGGATTCTAGAATCAGCTTGTACTTTTCAACTGCTGCAACAGAAATGATATAAACTCCTGAAGATATGAAAGAAAACTGCAATATCACAATATACCTCCTGCTACCCACATACAAAACCTTTATTCCTCAGTTTTTTGTTGTTATTGTTCAGTTGTTTCAAGTCATTTCTGACTCTTTGTGACCTTATTTGGGATTTTCTTGGCAAAGATACTGGAGTGGTTTGCCATTTCTTTCTCCAGCTCGTTTTACAGATGAGAAAACTGAGGTTAACAATTTGAACTCAGACCTTCCTGACTCTGGCCTGATACTCTATTTACTGTGCCATCTAGCTGCCCAATTTTCCTCGATTATCATACTCTTAAAATAGTATGGAGATATCCTTAGGTGAGGCTCTTTCTATATTATAAATGGATTCAGAAATATCCAATCTAAACTAAATTCACTAACCATTTATTAAGCACCTGCTATGTGCAAAGCACATGGATGACTCCACTTTAACTGTTTTATTGACCAAAGAATTATTTCTTTCCCCTCAGCAAAGAGGAACCTAGCTCCTTTTGCCTGAAACTTTCTTCCTTTCACCTTTTTCATCTTCATAATCCTGAGCACTGTAGATTTCTGTGAGCTCATGATCCTGGCTCCTGTTCACACAGAATGGGCATATAGAGATTTTTCTTAAGGAAGAAAGATCCATTAAGATAATCATTTACCATGCCTAACTTCTATTATCATAGGTATTTGGTTTCAGTGCAGCTAAGAGGTTCACCAGGTTCTAGCCATTGGCTAGATGTCTCTCCTTTTCTGGGCATAGCTAGGCTGCCCTTGCATCTCATAAAGCTATTTCTTCTGCTGTGTACTGTCCTCAACAATCCAAGAATTGGAAAGATATTCCATCTATTAACATTCCAAATCTCTCTACCTTTTACACAGTGATAATACATTATTAAATATTCTTGCTCAAGTCAAGATAAGCAATGTCCACAGCATCCTTCTCATCTATTTCGTTAGTATAGCTGCTTCAATAGTTATGTATTGAGATGGCTATTTCCTTCTGTGCTGACATTGGCAATCCCTTCATAACTTCTCATTCTTTGCTACTCTCTTTAATGGCCTTTCATCAGTCTCTCAAAAAAAAAAAAAAGATGGCACTCAATGTGATTCTCTAAATCTTTTAACATTTTGTGGGGATCATTGCATCGCTGGGATTAGCAACCCATTATTCTTCATTTTCTCTACACCTCATTTTCTTTTTTTTTTTCAGGCAAAGATACTGACTTAATTTAAAAATGGGAAAAAAATGCCCTTAGGTGTAAACCTATAAAGTTGTGAAATTATATGAATGTCCTTAGGTATTCACTTATAAAGTCTAGGAATTAAATAAAATTTATTTTTTCTGTTAAAAAAAAGAAAAAAGATTTTCTAATATTCTTATGCTATTCATAGTCTATGAGTATTCTATGAGTATGTGTTCTGCTTGAAATATATTATTTTATTTCTGTCATTAAATAATTATCATTTAAATGTAAAACTTAATATTCAATTTAATTATTATTTTCAATTATAAGGAGAAACAATTTTTAACAATTACTTCCTGACATTTTAGGATCCAGATTTTCTCCCTCCATCCCTTTCCATCACCCCAAGATGGTAAATAGTCGTATATAATTTACAAAAACTGTAATGAAAGGCAGATGAACAGGGGCCCAGAGCTGGTATCGGGCTAGCAGGAGGATAGTGCTGGTTGTTAGGATGGAGTGAGCAACCTCAGTTGGGCTTGTTAATGGAAGCTTGTTAATGGAAATACAAGGATCCAAACCCTGAGAACTGAGTGCCCAGTAAAACCTCACAGCCACCCACCAGGCTCCTTTAAGATATCAGGCAGCCGGCCCCGCCCTGCTGAGGAAACAACCTCCTATTGGCTAATGGCAGTCTGGCAGGAAGTGGATGTAGAACTTCCTGCCCTTCAGCCATGGAGCTTGTTCCAGCCCCAACTGCTCAGAATCCCTGCCTGTTGCCTGTCCTCCTAGCCTCTGATGGTAAGGAATAACCACAGGATTCACTGGTTAAGGTTATGGAATTTATTGGTAACTGAGAAGGAACAAGGCAATGGTAAGAGGGTTAGAAAATGCTAAAATCCGTTGTTATGGATTATCTGGCTAAAGCTGGTAGAAGGTCCTTGGAAGGTCTAGGCAGATGGAGGGCAGCCCTTGGCCAGAGTGAAGTGGTCTCTGGCTTGTTAATTGAGTTGATCTATTGGCTAATTTGTAGATGATGATAAATAATAATATTGTGTTGCTCTAGTTGTTTGGGTCCTAATCCTAATTTTCCACATTCTCATTCCCACCACCCTTTTCCAATCCCACCACCCTTTGCGAAACGGAGCCCAGGGAAGGGGTAGATGAGTGGACAGGTCAAAGTCGGGTCAGGGAAGAACAGAACCCAGCTTTGGGTTTCTAGGGCTTTTTATACTCTCAGTTCAACTGCCAAGTGTCTCATGCCCTCTTCAACATTCCATCCAGGGTAACTAACAGGTTTTGCCTAAACCAACATGGCAATGCTAAAATCCTATACTACACAACATTAATTTTTAAAAATTTGATCTAAATGTTTTCCTTCCCATCCTTTTGAGAAATCAAGCAATAAATTGATTATATGTGTAAAATCTTGCTAAATATTTTCACATTGTTAATGTTACAAAAGAAAACAAACACTAAACAAAATAAAGAAAAAATAAAGTAAAAAAGTGCTTCAATCTACATTCAGAGTTAATCAGTTCTCTCTCTGTGGAACCCACCTCCTTTTCTAATCATACATATCCTATATATCATCTTTCATGCCACTTCCTACAAACAAGTCATTCTTGGTAGTTATGCCACCCTTTATATTGCTCACATTTCTTCCCATTGCTCCATGGATTGCTCATCATTTTGAATCATCAGAGTTTACTTTTTTGCATTAGGTATAATTATATAACTTCATCAGAAGATTACTGGTACTTAAAAGATTTACTATAATGTTAAGGGGTAGGAGAGAGAACAACCTAGGATTATTTAGAGTTTGGCAAAATTTGCCAAGTGAAATCTATTAAGAATGTAAATAAGTTGGATCCCCAAATGTCAGAAAAAAAATATTAAAAATTGTATGTACATGTAATTGAGGAAATATAATAACATTAGAGAATTTTAAAAATGCAAATAAGGAAGAATAGGCATTTTTTGCCCCTTCAATTCTGGCATATTTTTTTTACTAATAGGTGCATACCAGTCTTTAGGGTTCACCATTTTCTTTTCTAAGTACTCATAAATCATCCCTTTAAGAATATTTTCTAGAATTTCAAGACGAATCAACCATATGACTACTGCCTTATAGTCAAAATAATTTGCCTTCTTTCCTTTTTTTTTTTTTTTTTTGAAAACTGGGACATTTGCCATTATCTCATCTAATAGTATTTTTCTCAACTGGATGTGATTTTCAAAAATCAGTGATGGCCATTCAGCAAATGGATTTTCAAATTTTATCATTATTATTCTATCATTACTTTGAAATGTAGCTTATCAAGACCTGGTGACTTGAACTCTTTGAGGGAAACTATGTCTTCTCTTATCCGCTTCTCACTTATTTTAGGTTCTAATTCCATGTAAATCATCTTGTCCCTATCTTTCAGTGTCTCCGAGACCTCCCTGTCAGAAGATATGGGAGTGATTGGGCAAGATATTTTCTTTGGTATAGAAGAAAAGAAGGAAAACGTGAATGTTTTTATGTAATAGTTCTGCCTCTTGGAGTCACCTATTGCTATTGTCCCATACTCCTTATTACATCCTTTAATCTCTCTTTTACCCATATTTTAGCTTTTTAAAAGCCTATTTTATGGTCTTTAACATCTAGCATAGGGGTCGGCAACCTTTTTGGCCGTGAGAGCCATAAACGCCACATTTTTTAAAATGTAATTTCGTGAGAGCGGTACAGTGCTCACAGTGCGCTCTTGTAACAGCACCTGAAAAAAAATTGACTTTATGGTTCCTGCAGAAAGAGCCATATCTGGCCCTCAAGAGAGCCAGATATGGCTCGAGAGCCATATGTTGCCAACCCCTGATCTAGCAGAAGCCTCAGTTTACATTAGGCTCTAGTCTTCCTTACAGGATCCTTATAAGGCCCTCCCATTTTGAGGAAATTGTCCTTAGTTCTTGATCTTGAATCAATTTTGTTTACTTGTCCTTTTAAAGCATGAGTTGGTTGATGCAGAATCAATACTGTGTATTAGCTCTAAGATAGAAGAGCAGTAATAGCAAAGCAAAAGGGCTCAAGTGACTTGCCCAGGATCAAACAGCTAGAAAGTATCTGAGACCATATTCAAACCCAGGATTTGCCATATCCAGGTCCGGTACTTTATTGTGCCACCTAGTTGCCCCTTGATGTGCTCTGATATTGGTCTCTTTTTCTTCACTCTTTTCTCTTCAATGAAAGGCATTCTAATTAATTCTCGATTCAGAAGTAATTTCTTCTTGAGAGATTCCCTTCTTGAACTGATATTCCTTTTGGAATCTCAGGCCTTGAGATCTTACCAATCCTATTTTAGTTATCTTTAAAATATAGCCTTCTAAAGTTAGATACATGTTAAAATATTTCACATGTTCCTTTTCCTTATATTCCATAGGGTCTATTTCACTGACCAATCTGACCATATTCCTGTAGAAGCCATGTAAAGTAGCAAATCAGAGGATCTGAGTGGGATCATGGTTCTGTGTTTCATTACTTTGAGACATATTCCTTCTCTTAGATGGATCTAACGAAGTATCTACTTCACAGAAGTGTTATGAGGAAACATAGAATATTAAATATTTTAAAATTGTAAAATCCTATGTAAATAATACAAGGGATAGGAACTAAATTCAAGATTTCATTGGTATAGACATATCCTGTGTGAAGAAGCTTCCTTTCTTAATGGAGTCTGGAACTTCCCTTCATTTTACAATCTTAGAGAATTGGCCTTTGGGGACTGAGATGGCAAGTGATTATCCAAGGGTCACACAACCAGACTATGTCAATGGTAGGAACTGAATCCAGATTTTCTAGGCTTTGAAGTCAACCCCCTGTTTACTATATAGTGTTAGTTTTCAGTCTTGTAAATACGAATTATTATTTCAGTCCTATATGAATATGCACTATTATTCTAGTCCTATGTAAATATGAATTATTAATCCGTCATAGTACAATTTTAAAAATTCTAGATTTGGAATTAAGAGTTCTAGTTTCAAATATAGCTTTTGATTATATGGCCTTTAAGATTTAAATTAATACCCACTAACTCCAAGTATTATGTTTTATAATATTTATTAGTAATCACTTGAAGTAGAAAAAATACAAGAAGAAAAAAGTAAAAGCCCGAGTAAAGACATGTGAGAAAAATTCTCCTGCCTGGCACTCCCCCCATCTCCACAAACTGTGATCAGGGGAAAAGAGTGAGAGGGACAAGCTACACAAAACTTATATCCTCCTTATGTTAGCACGTAACATAGATACATAACTGGGATGCTGGGAAAGAGTCCCTGGGGAGAGAATTCTAATTACACAGGCCTTAGCCAAGTTACTTAAACTTACTTGGTCTTCCATTCTTTATTTGTAAAATGATGATGTTAAAGCCTAAAACAATTACCTTAGAATCAGTGAATCAATCAATAAGAACTTACTTGGGGGCAGCTAGGTAGCACAATAGAAAGACCACCAGGCCTGGATTCAAGAGGACCTGAGTTCAAATATGGCCTTAGGCACTTCCTAACTTTGTGACCTTGGGTAAGTCATCAGCCTTTACTGCTCTTCTACCTTAGAATTGAAGGCAAAAACCAACGTTATTTAGTTTGAAACCCTAATAAGATTGCTTGGAGGTTCAAATGAGATGAAGCTATAATGGACTTTTTAAATGTTAAGATACTATACATGTCAGAAATTTTCCCTTGATTCCCTCAGAGATTCTGTAAGTTCTGTTGTTATTCTTCAGTAATTTTAGTCATATCCAACTCTTCTTGACCACATTTTGGGTTTTCTTGGCAAAAATACTAGAATGGTTAGCCATTTCCCTCTCCAGTTCATTTTATAGAAGAGAAAACTGAGGCAAACAGGGATAAATGAAGGCACACATTTAGTAAGTATCTGAGGCCAGATTTGAACTCAGGTCTTCCTGACTCCAGACTGCTCTCTCTATTTTGAAGGTAGTTTAATTTCTTCTCATTCTGAAAATGAGAAGCCTTAGATGCAGAAAGTTGATGATTTATCGTGGGTCATGCAACAATAAGCAGTGAGTTTAGTATTCTTTACATTATACTAAGTACTGAAAGTGTGGCAGCAAACCCTTGTTGGTCCCTGAGACTCCTTTTGGAAACTATTTCATTATTACAAAAAGATATTTGTCTATTCAAATTCTCCCTTTTCAATCACAAACTGATGTGAGTCCAATTGATCTGTTCTCTATTTTGAGCAAAACAATATATCACAACAAATTGATGGCAGTGTCAGATCCAGCTGTCTTAAGCAAGATCTTAAAGTGATTTTTAAAAATGTGTAAATCTTACATCTCAACATATGAATTTATCATTATTGTTTTAAAAGAGTTAATAAATGTAAATTTAAAAGTTGCTCTAATTTCTAATGTGGTAAAAATTGGTATAGTCCCCATAAACAAAAGTTGTTTGAAGGTGCCCAAGAATTTTTAAGACTTTAATAAGGTCTTGAGATCAAAATGTTTAGAACAGCTTTATTATATTATATATGATAAAAGAAAATATTCTAAATTTATAAAAAACAGTGCCTTTTCAGCATAAGCAAGTATAGGGCATCAACTGAAAACATGGTTTCCTCAAGTCTTAAATACCTTTGGGGTGGAATTCTTCATCAAAGCTTCAGTTATGGGTTATTCGGAAATCTGATGGGGCTCCAAAGACCCTGGAGCTGAGTCTCTGATTTAAGATCATATAGTGGTGGTTCTAAGGATCTGGGCTTCCCAAGAGATTGCTCAAACAGCCTCTTTGAATCTCAGTTTTATTCATTCTGGAGGAGATAGAGTGACTGCCCCCTGGTCATTCCCTTTACCAAAATAGAAGCTGCTCAAATGGATAAATGAGAAAAGACTATTTCTTTTTTTTCCCCCAAAGCACTTACAGTTTGATAAAGTATGATAGCATTCTTAAAGTAGAGAGGAAAAAGCTCACTCTTGTATTAGTTGTATGTATCAAATCAATCAGAGGAAAATGAAGACAATTGATTTCTTTGTTAGAAGATTGATGGATATGATAGTTTTTCTTTTAGAAACAAGAAGAAAAATCCAGCCTCAGACACTTCCCAGTTGTGTGACCCTGGGCAAGTCATTGACCCCCATTGCTCACCCTTACCACTCTTCCACCTAGGAGCCAATACACAGAAGTTAAGGGTTTAAACAAATTAAAAAAAATAGTAACAAAAAAAAAAAGAAAAAGAGGATAGCCTTCAATCACTTGATGCATCAAGGCTGACCAAAGAGAAGATGTGCAAATTAGGACTGCTGTGTAGGTATGAAAAATGAAAGTTTTTTTTTTTTAATGAGGCACCAAATAGGAATAAATAAGTTTCCAAGTGCTACTTACTCCTAATCCTTTAAGATAGATTTAGGAAAAACAATTCTTCAGATGACAGGACCTGAACAGGAAGGACCTATTTTTGGAAGATAAAGGACCGTGATGATGAGAGAAATGTGGGACTTTCAAAGGGGAAACATCCCTTTTGCTAAGAAATGTTTAACATGAAGCCAAGGATGATGATGAAAATCTGGTGAAGGCTTAATTTGCCTTCATTTCTCATCCATAGAGAAAATATGTCATAGCATCTGTCATCAGTAACTACTGGGTGTCTGGAATGTGGAGAAGATTGTCAGACAGGGGAAAAATAATTCCTCTTCAGTACCACAATGCTCAATTTAAAAGGGGATAAAAGATAGTGAAGGACATAATCATTCTAACATGAAGTACTTACCAAGTTTTTTTGTGAAAATATTTTCCTTCTATATAAAGTTGAGCAGTTTAGTTTTTAGTCAGTCATTGTTAAAATGCATAGATGACATTATCATGGAAATAAATGGTGGTCAAAGAAAGTGATATCTTGAGTGATGGAGAGTCAGGGGTAACACATGGAATCTGATATAGTAAAAGAAGCCTAAGAATTTCCTTAGCATTTTGGATAAGTACCTCCAGGAAGAATTTATGTTTAGAAATGGATAAAAAATACTCAGGACAATAAGCCAGAGAAGGGTTTTGATCTACTTAGAGAGAACAGAAGGAGGAAGAATTATCTACAGTAAATCTAACCTCTTCTAATAGAGATTTAAAGCTTTTCAGAACCTGACTTGAAGCTAACTTTTCAGATTTATTTACACATTTCTTTCTTCTAGTCACATTATATTCAAACAAAACTGGTCCTCATGTATTCTATCTTTCTGTATCCGCTTTTTCATTGATGTTCCTCTAAACCTTCAATGCACCCCTTCTTAGGAGTAGCTGGGAAAGAAATAGTTAGCATTACATAGAACTTTGAGGCTTGCAAATATGCACTTATTTAATCCTCACAATAACCCTTTAAAGTAGGTGCTATTATTTTCTCCATTTTATAGATGAGGAAACTGAGGTAGACAGAGCTCAAATGATTTGTCCGAAGCCACACTGCTGTTAAGTATCTGAAGGCATGTCTTTCTGAATCTGGGCCCAATGACTTATGTACTATGTCACTTAGCTACCTCTAATAAATGCTCTATCAATCACCTGTCTCCTTTTCTCCTTTCATCTCTTTTCTCTTCTTCCCTCCTTCAATTACTCCCCCTCTCTCTCTCTCTCAGAAGTCTTCAAGGATTAGCTCAAGAACAACCTTCTTTGTGAAGCCTTTCCTGATCCTGCCTCTAGCTTCTAGTGTCTTTCCTTTTTAAATCTATTTTATAATCATATGTTTATGTTATATCTATTGGTGTTTATGTTGTGTTCTCTGTTTAAAAAATAGGTTAAAGGGAATCTTTCAATATTGTCCTTGTATCTTCAGTACCTAGCATAGTTTCTGTATTGAATAGGTTTATTTTTAGATTAATTAATTGATCTAGGAGATCACAAATCCATCAAAATAATTGGGAATAATTGAGCATGATCAGAAGATGAAAACTCTGTATTTGTGACTTTTAGTAATAAAAATCATGTTTCATACTCAAAGCGATGCCTTCAATTTAAAAAGAAGCCTCACATTTTTATGATCTTGAAAGATCTCAAGAAGCCAGGAATAAAGAACAAAGGAAAATGTAGCTATCCAATTAAAAAAAAACAAACATTGAAACACAAAATTCTAGTAGATTTTCTTGCTTCTTGGATGTTTGCCTAAAACCTAGCTAAATTTCAAATGGGTTATATGAATTATCTCTTAGGTAATTCCTCTATTTTCCATCAGTACTTCTGTTTGGACTTCAGAGAACATCCTCCTGCAGCCACCCAGGATAAATTGATCACCTGAAATCTCATCATCATGCTGATACTCAAAACCTCAACTTCCTCAATTATCTCTCCCTCTGATTGGTGGACTGGAGGAAGGAGCAACAAATTTCTCCCAAAGTCTTCCTTTCTAAAAGGCTTAGATCAGAATTAAGAAACTTTCAATTACCATTGGCAACTGTGCTTAGTTTCAACACCATGGGAGCCTCCAACCTTCTATTGTCTATCCTGCTCCCCATTCAGCTTCCTTTGGTTTGTTGTATGTCTTGTTAGATTATAAACTCTTTCAGCACAGAGATTGCCTTTCTTTTTTTTTATCCCCAGCAATTAGCACAGTATCTGATACATAATAGATGCTTAATAAATGTTTATTGATTTGTATTGAGTTGACAGGGGCTTGGGGAGAAAGGAATAGAGAGAATTTTGTTCCTTTGAAGCTCAAACTACAAAATTCATTATAAAAATAACAATTACTATAAAATAAATGTTATAGATTCTCTGGGGGTAGATGATTCTATGGGGCTGAAATTAAGTCATAATGAACATCAAGAGTTACACTGAGGGAAAAATAAGTCACATGAAATCTGGGTAGTGGGACAGAAATGGGGAGGAGGCTGGCTTAGAGCTCTGCTTTGGTGATATTGTGTGTGAGTATTAAGTTACTGAAGGCAGGAAAAATCAACAAGCATTATTGAATATACTTATTTAATTTAAATTAATTCATTGGACTATTTATAAAATTCCTCTTCCTCTTTATTCTCCACAACACATGTTACTGCATAAGCTATAATTATTTTATACATATCATGAATGACTTTGTATCTACTTTAGATATGGTAGACCTTTTAAGCAAAGGGTATATTGACACAATATACTTTAAGCCTTTCTAGTGTGGCAAAATATACTAGATTTGGGGCTTTGCAGTCTTAGCCTTTGGGAATCCAGGCTCATCTCCACACCATGAAGAGGTAATTACTGGAGCAGGTAATTGTCTCAGTGGCTAAAGAGCCAGGCCTGGAAATGGGAGATCCTGGGTTCAAATCTGGCCTGAGATACTTCCTACCTGTGTGACCCTGGGCACGTCAATTGACTCCAAATTCCTAGTCCTTACCATTATTCTACCTTGGAACTGATACTTTGTATTGATTCTAAGACAGAAAGTAATAATTTATTTTTTTAAAGAGGGAATTACTATAGAACCCACCTGAGTGCATAACTGCAGAACCTGAGAGGGTCAACTTGGTCTAATTTTTCCACTTTGTAACTTGTACCCATTATTCCTAGTCCTATGCTTTTAGAATAAGTAGAACAGATAAATATCTCTCTTCTACAACAGTCTTTCAAATAAGTGAAAACAGCTTTCATCTCCTCCCTAAAGAAAATTAACATCTTCGATTCCTTCAATGAATTTTCCTACGGCATGACATCAAGCCCTTTTCTAGCCTGAAATGAACATTCAAGAAGAAGGCCACCAGAATGTTGAAGAGGAGTATGTCCACAACATATGAGGATTGGCTGAAGTAAATAGGCATGATTAACCTAGAGAAGAGTCTGACAAATAACAAGACAATTAATAAATGCTCATTGATAGACTGGTTGACTGAGGAGGAACGTGATTGCTAGCTACAAATATTTAAAGAGATATCATAGGAGTGAGGAATGAAACATTCTTTTTGGTCTCAAAGGGCAGAAGAATTGAATAGAAGTTGCAAAGAAACAAAGTTAATCTTGATATCAAAAAATGCAGACTAACAATTAGAAGAACCGAGCTGGGGCATGTTAGATAATGTACTCTTCTTGGAGACAGGAAGACACTGCTTTAGATGTTTTCTGACTCTATAATCTTGGATATCTCTTAGCCCCATTTCATTATTTCATAAATTGGGAATAATAATAGCACTTAAAATAACATATGTGAAGCAATTTTCAAACCTTAAAATTACTCTGTAAATACTAGTTATTGTTGTTGTGGCTGTTGTTATTGTAGAAGGACTAATATGTCCATCAATCCATGAGTTCTTTGTTTAATTTTTCTAAGTGTAAGATAGCCATTAGTTTGCAGTTGTTTAATTTCCTTTGTGGAAGAAAAAGAACACTGATTGGTTACTCTATAAAAATGTCAAGCTATTATGTTCAAAGTTGAGAATCCTGTGGACAGATGACAAAATCATGAGAACAGAAGAAAAGAAGAAATAAAGTAGAGAGGTTAAGAGATGGGCAAAATCACAGAAGATGAAGAGACAATTCTGATGACAAGAGAGAACTACTTCATTCTAGGGAAGAAAGAATCAGACATCTGTAGCCTCTTATGGCAGCACTATACTGTTCAAAAAGACATTAATCATGAAATAGCCATTCTGTGGTTTTATGATTATAGCATTTCTCCCCAACCTCTTCATCTGAGAATCTATGCTGTTGTCTTTTATTTTTTCCCTCATAGTGTAGTAGAAAGAACACTTGATTTAAAGTCAGATGACCTGTGTTCAAATACTAACTGCTATTTATTATCTTAGTGACCCTGATAAAGCCAGTGTCCCTGGTTTTTCCTGGTCAAGAGTTATGAGAGCAATGGGGTGGGATGATTTCTAGGATTCCTAAGGCTCCAAATTCTATGTTCATATACCTTCTGAAGAATTCATCCCATGGGTCAAAGCAGCATTTGGCATAAGGAATGTTTTCACAAAACAGATTTCATGAGAAATTTGATCACTCAGGTAAGGACATGAAATGGAAATTTTCATTTCATTATAACATTGAAGATGCAATTATTGAACACAGTACAAGGCTGGAATTCAATTGTAAGTCAAATATTTGAGAGCATGTAGAAAATTATACAAACCAATTCAATTCAATGAATATTTACTACATGCTTACTATTTCCAAGTTCCCATACTATTCTGAAATGCAAAGCAGATGAGCATGAGTAGTGTAAAATATCTGGGAAGTTAGGCTAGAGATAGATTGAGGACTTTCAGTGCCACATGGAAGGACTCATAATTTATCCTAGCTGCAGAAACACTAGTGTTTCTTGAATGGGTGTTTGATGTGGTCATACCTTTGCTTCAGGAAGATTACCTTGGCAAAGCACTCTGGAAGATAGCTTAGAAATGGTTGAGTTAGGAAACAGAATTGTAGATGAGAGGTGATCATATATGCATGGAGAGATGACCACCATCAAAAACGTTATAGCTGGAGATTTGACAAACCTTGTTACTTAATTAAATATGAGGGTGATAAAGGAAAGAAGTGTTTGATATAATAGTGAAATTTGCAACTTGGGTAATTGGAAGGATGGTTTCAAAAAGGTTTGCATTGGGTGAGAAAGAAAAGATAATGAGCTTTACTTTGTATTTGTTTTGTTTAAATTGCCTATAGCAGTGATGGTGAACCTATGTAATGTGTGCCGAAGATGACACACAGAGCATTCTCTGTGGGTACATGTACCACCCTCTCTCTTCCCCTCCCCCTACAGTTTATTACTAGAAAAGAAGAGGGACTCGGGCAGAGCTGCTCCCTTCCTCTTCTCCACCATGCCTGATAACATTTTTTCACATCACCCTCACCTCTACCCAGCAGCCCAATGGGAGTGTGGGGGTAAGGTGGGCAACTCATAATTAAAAGAGCTAGAAGGGGAGCAGAGTACTTGGCATACTCCCCTCCCCCTCTTCACCTGTGCTGAGGACTTTTTCCTCATCACCCACCCTTTTGCCCAGCAGCCCAATGGGAGTGCTTCCTCTCTCCCCTGTCTGGGGCAAGGGAAGGTGTCGGTGGGGGTGGAAAACTCCATCTCTAAAAGTTTACCATCCCTGACCTATAGGATTCTCATGTGGAGATACAAAGCAGGTAAGTGGTAATACAGAGTGGAGTTCAGGAATAGGTTTTTTTGGGATGAATATTGGGATATATACATGGAGTCATCTGTACAGTTTTGATAACTGAATCCCACTAGAGGATAATTAGATCAACAAGAGAAGGTGGATATTGAAAAGAGAAGGGCATTGAAGGATATTTATATTTGGGGTTGGGTAGAAGATAGATGATGATATGGCAAGGACCAATAAGTAGTAGTAGAAGGAACAGAGAATTTTTTGGACTGAGAAGACCTGAAGACTTCCAACTTTACTATTTATTACCTTCGGGTTCTCAGTTATCCTCTATGGGCCTCTGGTTCCTTGTTTGTAGGATGAGAAGGTTGATTATATGATTTCTGAGGTCCCTTCCAGTTGGAAATCTATGATCCTAAAGATTCCTGAGAATGAAGGGTCAAAAAAGTAAGAATGCCAGAAAAAGTTATGTCATTGAAGCTTAGGAAAGAGGCTACTAATCAGTCAAGCTATAAGAATTTATTAAAGATTTATAGTGTGCTCTGGATATATATATATGTGTGTGTGTGTGTGTGTGTGTGTGTGTGTGTGTGTGCATGTGTGAGGAGGAGGAGGAGAAGAAGAAGTAGTAGTAATAGTTTTGGAATATCTGTACATGTATGATTGAGGGCAAATCTCTTAACTTCTATGGGCTTCTAACTCTCATCTGAAAAAAATAAAGAAGTTGAAATAAATTATCTCTAAGATCTCTTCCAGAACTAAATATGTGCTCCTGTTTGCATTTGAATTCCTGGCTCCTCCAAAAAACAACAGAATGAATGAATATTAGCATTCTTATCAGATACCATAAGGATGTGCTTTTGACTTGATGGTCAACTTTTCAAAAATCTTTTACTTAAATATTATGTTTCTCAGTTTTAAAGATTACACAGAATTGGGGAAGATAGTTCATCTGAATGCCTTTGAGAGAAATGATTATTTCATTCTTTGTATTTATAACTCTAGTACCTAGCAAAATATCTGGTACATAACAGCTACATGATAAATGCCTGTTTATTGACTAATCTTAATTTGCTGAGATCAATAACAAGAAATTTAATTTGAATCAGTGTAAGCAAAGTTCTGCATTTGGTTAAAAAAAAAATAAACTGCCTAAGTATAAATTGCCCAAGTAAAGACATGGGGAGATAGCCAGATCTTCACATAGGGAAAAAAAAAAGTGTGAGTTTTTGTGGACTAAAAGCTCAATTTAAGGGTTTTTTTTTTTTTTTGGCTCCATATCAGTTGTATGTATCAGTTTGCTCTTTTGTATTTATTTGTGTTTATATTTATTTGCTACTTATTCATTTGTTCATTGTAGTGTAGAATGGGGGTATAACTGTTTTTGCAGAATTTCTATTGTCAGTTAAGGGTTTAGAATCTTGGGAAAAAGTTTCAGTTGTACTTGGGAACTCGGAGGGAACCAGGGTCCAGCTGAGCTCCTCCTTCTTGAGATTGAAACCTAGCTTAGTTTTGCAGTTTTTTGAGATTTGTTAATTTAGATAAATCCTTTGAATCTCCCTACCCTACCTTATTTCCTACCTTCTTTTCCCTTACCTGAATATCTAAGAAGAGTGAATAGGAGAGTGAATCAGAGAGTTAGTTTAAATCTGTGAGAGTTTAGTCCTACTCTGGCAACAAATTATTTATTGAGTCTTTATATCCAACTTCCAAACCCCTTTTGATTTCAAAATCACCTTGAGAGCTGAGTAAGGGCAGGTCCTTTCTCAGTCTCACATTCCTGCTCCCTTTCCCCCACCTGAGGTTTCTCTGATCAGCTATTAGGGCTTCCTTGATTCTTTTACCCTGACAATCTATCCTGAGAAGACAATAAACCCCTTTTGTGTTTAAACAAGACCTTTTGCTATTTCATTAGTTGATTAGTAAGAGAGGGAGGAAGAGGAAAAGAGAAACAATATACTCTCTGGGTTTTTTGGGAAGCTGAGGGTATCCATTTTGAAAGAAGTGTATCTTCAAAACAAGTCCCTTCCTGTGATACTGACTAAAGCCTGTAGTCAATTTCAATCTGTCTTTGCTGATTCTAACTTGGGTGTATAGTGTCCTTTACTTGAAGGGATCAGTCTATTTCCCTTCAGTGTTTTGTCTTTAACCTAAGTCCCAGTCTGTATGTCCCTGCTGCTGTTTGTCTGGTTAGATTAATTCATCCTCTCCCTCGAAACCCTTGTTACCTCAGGGTTATACTCCCTGAACTCAGACATTACCTTATTTCTCCTGCCACCTCAACTACCATCCTTCATCATTGAACCTTCCTCATCCAATATATTGCCTTAACTTCCCTACTACCAAGTCTATTCCCTTGATTACCTCCAGCCTTGGGTCCCTTGCCTTGTCTTATTCCCTGATCTTACCAGTTTTTACCCTAGCTTCAGCCTCATATTATATCCTGCACCTCCCTATTATAACCTACCTAATCCCCATATTACATCTTTCCGTTTCCCTATAACATCCTTCAAGTCCCCCTATAACATCATTTACTTATTTAAATATTTATTCATTCGTCTGCTTATTTACTTATTTATCCATTCACCTATTTGTTTGTTTATTGTTATTGATAAGAGATCCAGAACTTCATTAGTAAAATAGTCCAGGATTACAGTGGCTAGAGTGCTAGGTTTAGGGCCAAGAAGACCTGAATTCAAATCCAACCTCAGATACTAGCTGTCTCATCCTAGGCAAACCATTTAATCTTTATATGCATTAGTTTCTTCAACTGTAAAATGGAAATAACAATAGCACTTAGCTCCCTTGTTTTGTGATGATCAAATGAGATATTTGAATATTGCTTAAGACAGTGCACATGGCAGCACTTAAAAAATGCTTATTTCCATAAGAGAGTCATTGACAAATGGAAAACATATCCAAAGGATATGGATAATAATAGGAAATCATGACAAATAAGGACCAATTGAAGGGACTAGGGGTATGTGCTGAAAAGTGAAGATTAAAGGGAGACATGGTAGCTATCTCCAAGTAATTAAAGAGTAATAATATGGTGGGGAGAAGGCTATAAATACACTGTTTTTTCTTAACAACAGAGAGCAGAAGCAGGACCAAAGGGTAGAATCTTCCAAGAGTTTGTCTTAGACTCTCTGTAAAGACAAATGTGGGAAAAAGCAAAACAAACCTTCACAATTATAATTGCCAAAAGGAGATTGTATTGTTTCATGGGTTTCCCATCTCTCCAGCTTTTCAGTCGGAGACAAGATAAATACTGGTCAGAGATGAAAGGGCACAAAAAGCTTTGGAGTCTGAGTTCTGAATTCAAATCTGACTGCTATTTTTGACTTCTGTGATTTTGGGAAATAAACTCACTTAACTTCTATGGTCCTTAACCTTATCATTTGCCAAATAAGAGGGTTAGACTTTTGCTTTTAAGGTAAGAAGGATTTTGCCTACTTAACTAAAGGGCATGAATGTTCTCGCAGGTTCACATAGTTAAAAAAAGTGTAGGAAGGACAAGGCAAGGACAATATAAAATTAATTTGTTTATTCAACATTAATGCATGTTAAACTGATTAATATCATAGAATCCTAGAGCTGGAAGAGACCTTAAAGAGCCATCTAGTCACTGAGCTTGCCTGATATAAGAATCTCCTTTACAAAGTTCCCAATATTTTATCATCATAATTCACTTCAATAATACAAGTGATAGGGAACTCAGTAACTCATGGGGAAACTCGATCCTTTTTGATAAATCTCCCATATGCTGATCTAAAATTTAACTCCTTGTAATTTCCATTTATAATAATTAGATTATAGGTTACTTCAATGTCAAGAAAACCTGGGATCAAGTGATGCCTCTTCCACATTTTGGTTTTTAGGTCTTGGACAAGTCACTTAATCTTCGGTGCTTTCAGCAACTCCCATACTAAAAAAATCACAGACAAGTTGCTGACCTAAATTGGTATAGGAAGCTTCCCCTTCAGGGAATTTGCTAAATCAGTGAAATCACAGGCACACTCCTTATTAATTTTCTTGCCAACAATAAAATTTTACTCTCAGCCTCAGTAGGCCTCAATTTCTGTAATCTCTGAGATTGTGGATCTGTGCCTTTGTTCATGGCTGTTCAGTCCCAAAGGCGAAGTTGCCACCTAACATCTCTATTTCTGCATGGTGCTCATGACTAAAATTCCACATTAGTAATTTTGTTTTCTCTGCTTTTTTTCAAGGACGAAGAAAAGGATGAGAGTAATAATTTGTTTTTGCCCTGTTCACCTTTTTCCACCAGATCTTTCAGGATATACTTTCCTTTAATTGAAATATTTTAATTACAAACACTAAAATTTCCCTTTCATTTTTTTTCATGGAAAGGAAGGGTCATAATATTCTCAAAACCAAAACCAGGTAGAGTTAATACTCTGGCAGATGTTGCCAAGCCAGAAATGTTTCAGGTATATAGACTTGGTAAAATATTGTATATATGTCATCCATGGATTAGCCTATTTAAATTTGGAGAAGCTTATCATCAGAGGGCTGACCCCCTTCAAAAGTTTTTGTTGGTTGAATATGAGATAGCATACTGAGACAAGGTGGGAAACAATGCAATTTGGGTTCAATAAGAGTGTGAAATAAAAAACATTAAATCATTGATTACAATGTTGTAAGGATCATACTTAAACACTGGAGATACAAATACAAAAAGGAAACATTACCTGCCCTCAGGGGCCTTACATTCTTTATTTTCCTTTTCTTTTTCATTACCATTTATTTTTACATATAACATAAAATGTAATATATTAATAATATATATGATTTGTTATAAATTATTATGTTTATAGAAGAGAAACAAAATCTACATTAGCTATGTCCAAAAATCTATGTGTCATCCCCCTATTTTTTCAATTAACAATTATTTTTCCTCCCTCTCATTCCCCTATCCCTAACTGAAAAGAGAAAAAGAAAACCCTTTTTATAAATATCAAAAGTTAAGCAAAACAAATTCTTCCTTTGGCTACATATGGTACACAAATGTAATGGAATACTACTGTCATGTAAGAAATAGCAAATGAATTGGTTTCAGAAAAACCTGGAGTGATGTGTACTAACAGGCAAAGTGAAATGAGCAGAAAGGAAAACAATTTATAATTGAAAGAATTAAGAACATTGATCAGAAGTATATATTCTAATGAGAGAGGGACCAGATTTAAGGGAATGGTAACTAAAGAAGAGTGTTTGGGGTCTAACAAATCACAAGAATTATGAGTTGATTGACACTCCATTTTCAAAAACAATGGTAACATTGATTTCTTTACCGTTCTAAAACAAGGGGTGAAATCAACAAAATGAAATATCTATGTTATCTTATTTGTTTTTCCACAATGCTCCAGATGAGGTAGATGCTGCCGTTTTACAGAAATGGAAACTGAAATTCAGAGTTCAACTCACTTGCCCATACTCGCGCCCCTAGTAAGTATCTGAGGCAAGATCTTAATTTAGGTCTTCCTGTTTCCAAATCCAGTATTCTGAGCACTGTACTACATAGTTGCCTTAATGTGAATCTGTACTCACCAACTCATTCTTCACTCTCCACTACTTGTTAAGAATCAATCACCAGGGGGGCAGCTGGGTAGCTCAGTGGAGTGAGAGTCAGGCCTAGAGACAGGAGGTCCTAGGTTCAAACCCGGCCTCAGCCACTTCCCAGCTGTGTGACCCTGGGCAAGTTACTTGACCCCCATTGCCCACCCTTACCAATCTTCCACCTATGGGACAATGCACCGAAGTACAAGGGTTTTAAAAAAAAAAAAGAATCAATCACCAATAATAGGCTGAAAAGTCAGAGCAGTATTATCATCATAAATCTGTTAAATCATCTGTGCGTTTGAATCATAGCAAAATTTATTATTTTTTTAAATGGCATTTGAATAGGGATGGAATTTTTATATTTGGTAAAGGAAGTATCATTTGTAAAGTTATTTAGGCTACATAGGTGTATTCGTTGCTGCAGTATAATTAAAATCAATGTCTGGTTATTGAGCTGTCATGCCAGTTGTTCCTAACAAATCATGATCTACTTCCTACCTCCATGACTTTGCATAGTAGTTCTCTATGTCTGAAATGCATTCTCTTTTCACCTGACTTGCAGAATTCTCGGACTCCTTCAAAACACAATTCAGGTACTGCTTCTCACATGGGGTTCATATAGATCCCCTATTATTAGTATGACTTTCTCTCTCTTAAAATTATATTTGTAATGTATTATATACTTTACATTTCCTTATCTCTGTATCCTTTTATTACCTCTTCCAATCCCAATAGAAAATTTGCTTTTTCAGGGCAGGGACAGTTTTTTTTTTTTGCTTGTTTGTTTGTTTGTTTGTTTTTGGTCTTGGAACCCACAGTGTCTTGCATAAAGTAGACAATAAATATTTGTTGAATTAAATTGTTAAGTTTTTATTCAGCAAAATAGATACATATCTCTTGAATCTCTTTGACACATGCCTTAGAATTATGCATCATATAATAATGTAAAACTGCTATGACTCCCTGTTCTGGGGACCACATCCCCCTGCTTACTAAATAAACACTGTCAGTTAATCAATAAATGTTTATAAGTACCTACTGTGTGCCAAGCACTGTGATAAGCACTAGACTTCAGAGGTAAAAAATAACAAGCCAAACCAAACAAACAGAAAACTTTTTGGTGAAATGTTCTCTAATAAACCTGAAAACAGAACCACCATCTCATATTTTAAGTAGGTCTCAAGACATTGCTCTGTTTCTGAGATAAAGATCCATTACATTGGGCTTTCTGCCTTCATGACTTGAGCAATCTGAAAATCCTCTCAGCACCCCTGGGGACCTGTCTTGCTGCCACCCCATTGCTTGACATATTTCTGTACTGCTGAGCTGGGCTGCTGAATAGGAACTTGGTATGCAGGTCAGGGATGCTTCCCAGCATGGGTATCACAGTATGAATTGGGAGAGAAGGGTTGGGGGAAGGGAAGCCTAATAAGGGAGTACAGCCACAAAGTCATACTGAAAGATGTAATTAATTTGTAGCTGAAGAGAAGAAGCTATCCTTAGAATATTTTGCTTTAAGTATGTGCCTTGTTGGGATTCACAAATATAGTCCTAGAATAAGAAGTCTGGGGAGAATGGATGTGGTGCTTGTGCATTCCAGAAGAGCTTTTAGAAAATGTGATTCCAAGGATTCCCTTACCAAACAGGGTACTTTTGTGAGAAAGAACTTTCCAGGTGGCACCTGATGACAATGAAGACCTAGAGCAATAACTGTTACTGACTGTGTGTCCCCTTCTCCACAAGCAATTTTAGCCACGTGAAGAGAGCAAGGCATGAGAGTGTCAGTAAATAGCATGAAAAGCTATAATCAGGAGCTTCCTAGAGCCAGAGCTGATCGTTGAAATATTAAAGGCAAGCATTTACATCTCAGAAACTGGCAAATGCTACAAACCAATCATTGACTTATTGTTTTGTTCATTGTCTAGATGTAAGAAAGTGATGGAGAAAATGATTTGTTCTGCATACGTTCCCAATGAACCAATTGTTAAACATTCACCAGGACACCCATGGCTATTTATAAATCTTCAAAACTTCAAGACTAGTAATAATCATACCTAACTTGTATATTAAAATAATATTATATATCATATTGTATATTATTATGTGCCAGGCACTGTGCTAAGCTCTTTACAGTTATTATCTCATTTGATCCTCACAAAGCTGCTGGCAGATAGATAGATACTCATGTAACTCCCATTTTGGAGTTGAGCAAAATGAGGCAAATGGAGGGGAAATGGCTTGCCAAAATTCATACAGCTAGTATTTGAGGCAGGATTTGAATTCAGATCTTCCTAAAGCTAGGCAGACCCAGTGCCCCCTTCACTATGCCCTTTTGCAGCTCCTTATAGATGTGGTTTAATGTTTAGTGATCCCTGATTTACTGAGTCAGATCCATGTTTCTCTGCCAGAGGCTCCAACAAGTATGCTATGTGAGGGCATGGTGAGTATGGAAAGATAAGATCCTCAGTGTTTAGGAAGCTTTGATTCCATAATTAAAAATCAATTAAATGTAACAAGCTTTATTATGTGCCTGCTATTTGCTAGGCACTAGGGTAGGCACTGGGGAAAGATAATTTTTTTAGAAGTCTTCTTTATGTCTTAGAATTGATACTAATTATCATTTCTAAGGCAGAAGAGGAATAAAAAATGATTTGCCCAGGGTCACACAGCTAGGAAGTATCTGAGGATAGATTTGAATCTAGGACTACCCCACCTACCACCCCATCCCCAGGTCTGTCTTTCTATCCACTAAGCCACCAGCTGCCCAAGGGAAAGATAAAAATGAAAATACCCCCTATTTTCCCTCAAGAATTAACTTTCTGCTGTGGGATAAATAATGCACACAGATGTTGAGTACAAAATAAGGCCAAGTAGTCAATATAATATAAGGGTAGTCACTAATAGCTCAGCAATATCAGGAATGGCTTCTAGATCCTAGAAGGTAACTGAGTTAAAAGAGCTCCTGGTGAACAAGGAGGACATTGGAGATATCTGGACCATTTGGGGCAAATACTCTAAATCAAGAGAGAATGATACGTATAAGAACAGTCCATTTTGGCTGGAATGTACAGTGCATGGGTGGGCTTAATGTGAAATTGGAAGATGGGTTGTAGCCAAATTGTAATGGGTTTTAAATTCAATGTGAAATCATCACATATTTGGAGAGTCAATTATTCTATACCTTTGTTTTCTTTGTTTTCAAAGATGATCAATATCATCTCTGATGGTTTTAACTTGTTTATGAATTGGATTTAAGTTAGGCAGAGCTGTATAAAGTTGTGATCTTCACTCTCTCATCCAGAGTCATATTTTTGACCTTTTCCCTTCTAGGTGAAGGGAGAGTGGTAGTCTACCTTGGGAGTTCCAGAGGTTAGGTCAGTGGGTCATAGAAATACAGAAGTGGGAATGAAGACTAATGAAACATCAATGTCCTGAGGAAAAAAGAGTGATATTTAGCTGGCGTTCATGTAACAGCTTAACATGGAATTAGTGGAGCCATTACTATGTAGGACTTGCGAAATGTTTTAAGCTAACTCATTCAGAAAGCAAGGTGGTGGAGAGGATAGAATGTCCTGCCTGGAAATACTGGGGGAAATGCTTCTAAATGTATTCTTGCTGTATCTTAGATGAATGTTGAGTAATAGCCATTAACTTTTAAAAATGTGGAGAATTCAATTTGGAGACTGTAAAGCTGATGGCCTTAGAGAAGAGATGTTTCAATCCCTCAATGCTATTTCCTAGAATCCTGAGGGACAATGCAGCAATCCTAGCTTTAGAGCACAACCCTACAAGTTTTTGACCCAACTATTATATTACCAATATTTTGTCATACCAATTTTGTGAAATGAAAGAAAGGACTTATTTATACAAAAATATTCATAGCAATATCATTACTCAAAATGCTCAAATGAATCTCCGACTTCATTGATGTGGATAATGCCAAAAGCAGATTTCAATTCATCCATGCCTGAGTTTTTGTCTGTCATTCCATAAATAACCTGGTGAGAACCATCTGATGTACAGAGTGCCTTCCTCATGTTCTCTTGACATTTTGAAGATGCCAAAGGAAGACATAGGTCATGCAATGATTATCCCTCCCTCTCACCACCATCTTCTTTTTTGATCACACATTTCTCTGACAATATCTTTTCATCAAATTCTTCCTCATAGTTCTTTATTTATGGATTGCCTTTCCATTACCCTCTAAGTAACACTTAATTTTAATGCTTCAAACACTTTAATTTTCCTTAACTTGAGCCAATAAAACAAGAAGAATATTATACTGTTATCATTTTATGTGCAGATTAATGTCATTGTTATGATGTTGAACTTTCATTTCCAGGATTAGTTTGGGTCATTAATGGGGCTCCACAATTTGCTATGAGTAAACATGTAATAACTGTTTCCCTCTGGATCGGGAAAAAGAGTCCTCTAGGAAAATCTGTGTCCTTTTATTAGAGTATTTCAATTCATTTTAACATATTGGATTGCAATGGAATATTAAAACACTATGTTGTTGTTCATTTGTTATTTTAGTTGTGTCTGACTCTCTGTGATCCCATTTGGGTTTTCCTGGCAAAGATAAATGGAGGGTTTTGCTATTTCATTCTCCACATGAGGAAACTGAGGCAGAGTTAAGTGACTTGCCCAGGATCACACAGCTAGGAAGTGTCAAAAGCTAGGTTTGACAAAGGAAGATGAATCTTTCTAACTCTAGATTTGATACTCTATCTAATGTGCCACCTAGCTGCCCATAAAATGTTATAAAAATGACAAATATAAGGAAAAAGTAGCATGGTGACTAGAATGATGGCTAACCTTAGAGTTAATACTGGATTCAGGTTTTCCCTTTGACATACTCGTGCTGAACAAAATGCCCGGTACATAGCAGGAACGTAATAAAAAGCTTGTTGACATTCTGACAAATTAACCATTAACAAAGTTATTTTAGTTTTCAGAAGTTTCTAATTCTCTGAGTTGTCAGAATTCTGACCTGCATCAATAGACCTCATTTCTGGACAAGGAATTTACTGTACTGGTAAAATCACTGCTTAAAAGGGTGAAATTAGTGAAAGGATGAAATTAGATTAAAAAGAAATATGCAAACACCTATAGGGGGTGATTCAAAGGAAGGTCAAAATCAGAAGAGCATTAAATGTTGAAGTGAAAATATATGAAAGAAAATTAGACCATGAGTAAAACCAGAAGTATAGGAGATTCAGATAAACTTTCAAAGGGACATAGAACAAAGTATAATCGGAGAATTTTTTTGCTTGTTAATTTGTTAAATTTTATTTTGTTAAAGTAGATGGTATCATTTTTATGGTTTTTCATTTGATATTAATCTTCACTTAATAAGATTATTTCATTGTTTTTATTGATGATCATTAAGTTTATAACACAACACAATTTAAAGCATAGCTGCCCCAATCAGATATTTTTTGAAGTCTTAAATTAAATAAATATTTATGAATTCCTGTTATATGCAAGACTCTGTTCTTGGATTGCATGTACAAAGGAAAAAAATAAGTATTCCCTCTACTAAAAAAGCTGGCCTTCCATAGGTCTTTTGCCTAGGACTTCTGCTGACTCAAGTTAAGTGTACAGGTAAGTATGCAGAATCAGACATAAGCAAGAAATTGCTTTATGATGTTCATTTACAGCACTTGGTACAATTTGTCTCATTCTTCAAAAAGAGGAATAAATCCACAAAAGGAAATCAAGATTGTCACCTATGAGTATTAATGAATTAAAGAAATAGAAATAATGAGAAATTTTACAGGAATTAATCACTCTATCATAGTTGGCAGGAGATATACAAAGAGAACAGTGAGATGGACAGTGGAGGAAACCAGGCAGAGCCTGACCCATGAGTTACAATACCCATGCTTTAGGATAATAAAATTTAAAATAATTACAATAAAAACTTGGTAGGAGTCTATGATCTTAAAAATTCTACACAAAGTCAACCCAACAGAAAATGAGAAACTCTCAAGAATTGTCATGTATTTTATTGAACTAATTTTAAAAAGGCTTTTTTTTTTTACTCCAGGTCAAGAAATGTATTTTCACCTGTGTACATTGCTGATAAAGTACAATTTGTTTATCTTCCTCTTCACAATTCAAATACTGACAATACTGACACCCCAAATTATCACAAAGGGGAAAGCAAGAAACTATAAACTATATATGTTTGGACCCAATATATATATATTGGAACTATAAAACAGTTCAATGTAGATACCCAGACAAGTTGCTGTCTAATGTAAATTAAAAAAAAAAAAAAAAAAAAAACTTGACCAGAAAACAAGCAAGGATGAATAAATAGCTCAGTATGAATACAAAGGATCTCAAATGATACTGTCAGGAATACAAAAATTTCAAATGACTAGTCTTGCAATGAATGCTATGGAAACAAAACAAAGGATTAAAAAAGCTTAAGTAATATGTTGGGAATAGGAAAGTCAAAGAGTAGATGAAAATGCTGCTCAGGATGAATGGCTCAATGATAACAAAGGGGGATATATTTATAAGAGGTCAGAAAGAGAGGAGAGAGGCAGAGTTTTCAAACTTTTATTTTTCTCCTATTTTTCTCTTTCCCCAAAGAAGAATGAACTTTGGATTCCCAAGAATATAACAAAAATGATTAAGGAGGAATTGAAACTGATGGTTTGTGAGGAGATGCTACCAGAGAAGCCTCGAGCTTCCCTCAGGGAATTTGTCTCCATAATCAGTAGAAGTACATCCCACAGTACCCAAAACATGGCTAATGTGATTATTGCTGAACCAATGTAAATGAACTCTGTGAGATCTTAGAGAATGGGAGGATGAGGCAGGACTGAACACAGACAAATAGCTTGATCTGAAAAAAAGAAAGCAGAGTAGATTCTAACCCTGAGTTAGTTATTTTATAATTAATATTTATTCATATTATGCGAGATAATATGACATAATGGAAAAAACAATGAGCTGGAGGCAGGGTAAAAGATTATGTTCTACTCTATAATAATATTTTATTTATGTAACATTTATTTATACACACATGTATATATGTATGTATATATATTTATAAAACATTTATATAAAATTTTAAGGTTTTCAAAGTTCTGTCTCTCTCTCAAATTATGGTGTTCAACTGTAGCATCACCTCAAACTCAAATTACAAGTTTCTTTTATGTTTGTAGTAAAATTTGTCCAATTACACTACTTATATCTATGTTTCTCGCATGAAACTTTTCCCAGAACAAAAGGACAAAAGGCTACTCTGTATTTGTTATATACCATTATTATCAATATTAAAATGCAATTAACATCATGTAGGGACTTTAAAAATGCTATACAAATGTCGATTGTTCTAATTGCTGTTGTTGTTTACTAATCTTGTACATGTTCTGGAATTATTGTCTCCACTCCCAATCCCACTATAAAGTCTATTGAGGGCAGCCACCACATTTTCCTATATGGTTTTATGAGTAATGGTGAGGGAGAAAGGTGTTTTTTTTTTCAAAATCTAAAACTTGCAAACTCTAACCAGTGGGTGCTTCCCTTCCCTTATTATTTGTTTAAATCAACTAGTCAATCAGATCTAATTGACTTTCAGAAAGAGACATTTATTCTGCTAGTATCATTGATGAAAATATCCTCTCTTCCAATATTTTGTGAAACATTCTTATTTGAGTACCTACAGAGTCCAGAGAAAATTGGGCTAAAGTTTAGAGAGTGAGAAAGTGAAAGCCAGTAACTTGGAGCTCCTGCAGGTCCATGATTTTTGTTCCTCAGGATATCCCCCTTTGGAATTATGTAGCTTTTAGGCTAGGTTCATCATAGACTCTTTTTAAATTTGCATTTATTCATTTATTCATTCACTCATTTATTTATTTAGAGTGGTAAGGGTTAGGCAATGGGGGTCAAGTGACTTGCCCAGGGTCACACAACTAGAAAGTGTCTGAGGCCAGATTTGAACCCAGGACCTCCCATCTCTAGGTCTGACTCTCAATCCACTGAGCTACCCAGCTGCCTCCATCATAGACTCTTAAATATGTCTTGAGCAGATAGGTGGCACAGTGGATAGAGTACCAGTCCTAGAGTCAGAAGGACTCTAGTTCAAATTTGACCTCAGACACTTATTGGCAGTGTGACTCTGAGCACTTAATCCTGTTTACCTCAGTTTTCTCAACTGTACAATGAGCTGAAGAAGGCAATGGCAAGCCACTACAGTATTTTTGCCAAGAGAACTCCAAATCAAATAGGGTCATGGAGAGTTGAACAGGACTAATCACCACCACCACCAAAAAAAAATACTCTTCCTCATCTTGACCAAACTGTCTTTGCCTCCAGAAGCAGATCCTACCATTACAAGGACATTGCTAATATGTCAATGAAAAAAGTGCAAAATATGGTCCTTTAAAGTTCATAAGGTCCTCTCTCCTCTGGCCAGAGAGATTGAGACCACATTTCCTGGAAAAATCATTCCAGTTTTTCCAAAGGCTTTCAAGAGTATCTAAACTGATTAATGACTTTTTCTCATAGTCTAAAACCTATGATGCTTAAAAAAAAAACCCTTACCTTCTGTCTTAGAATCTATATTAAGTATCAATTCCAAGACAGAAGAATGATAAGGGCTAGGAAATTGGGGTTAAGTGACTTACCCAGGGTCACACAGCTACAAAATAGATATCTAAGGCCAGGCCTGAAACTGAGACCTATCTCTAGGCTTGGCTTCCTATCCACCGAGCCACCCAGTTGCCCCTAAACCTCTGACTGATATATTCTCACCTTAAAAAAGATATTGTGGTATAGAATCTTGATTGCGATTATTCAGTTTATTTACTCAAGGCCCCCCTCCCTCCCACTGAGTACCTCTAGGATCAAATATAAAAATCATCTCTTTGTCATTTAAAGCCCTTCACAACCTATCTTTTTTCTTCCCAGTTTTCTTATTCTTTCCTCCATTCACACACCCTTCAAACCAATAACTGACACCTTTATGCTTCCTTCAAGAAGATATTTCATCTCATGACTTCAAGCATTGCTGGTGATGGTTGCCTATGCCTAGAATGTTCTTCCTCATCTCTGCTCTTGGCTTTCCTGATTTCCTTTAGGTCTCAACTAAAATCTCTCCTTCTCTAAAAAGTCTTTTCCTGACTATATTAATGCTAGCATATCCCCTCTGAGATTACTTCCCATTAATCCAGCATTTATTTTGTTTGTACATGGTTGCTTGCCCATTTTCTCCTCCCAAAGATTGTGAGCATCTTGGGGATGGGATTGTTGTGGGGCTTTCACTGAATCTCTGGTGCTCAGTATTGGGCCTAGCATAAAGTAAGTACTTAAATGCTGGTTGAGTTGCTGACTAACTGTACCCTGTTTCCTTCAAATCTAGAGTTTAATAGACAATTCATGGCTGACTTGAGGGATCAGAGGAACACAGATTTAGAATTAAAAGGGACCATTGATAATACTGAGTCAAATTTCCTCTTGATACACAGGAGAACACGGAAACACAAAGATATTATGGCACTTGCTTGGATTCACACAGTTTGTATATGACTAAGGCAGTATTTGAACCCAGGTTGTTCAGAGTCCAGGTTCAGCACTCTATCCATTGTTCTATGATGCCTCAAAAGAAATCTCTCAGAATGGAACTTGAAAATCTATGGAACCAAGTTATCTCCAAAAGCCATGGATCAGCTCTCTACTCCAAAGAAAGATCAAGGTTGTATAGGGAAATTGAATAGATACAGGTGTTAAATGAATAGCTTACAGAAGGTATGGCACTGAGGATCCCTTAAGACTGAATTGTGGAGCAGACCTTATCTTCCTTTAAAATAAACAGGATTCAAGCATAGGTATTTAGCCATGGCAATAATAACAATAATATTAATAATAATGACAATAATAATAGCATTTATTAAGCTATATGTGTTAGGCACTATGCTAAGCAATTTAGAAATATTTTTTTCATTTGATTCTCACAACAATCCTGGGAGACAGGTGCTATTATTATGTAAAGGGGAAAATTATGTTTGGTTGGACTGAATATTAATAAGGATTGGTTGCTGGGAACTGAAGAAATATAAATTCCAAAATGATTTTTTAGCAATTTATTTATAAAATATAGGAGAGAGTAAAAGTAGAGAAAATCAGAAGAGAAGATAGGGTAAGAGAACTAGCCTAACACATTAAGTAATTTGCTCCAGCCCCTGGCTCAACCCAGGTAGGGCTAATTAGTCCTCAGCCAGAGAAGCCTCAGCCTTGAGCCAAGGGCCAGGGGCCCAGGGATGAATAAAGAAAGGCTTCAGTCACAAAGCCTTTTTTTAAGAGGAGAGTCCCTTTAGGAAAAATCCAGGAAGAGTCAGTCTTTTTCACTCACTGTGTGGTAGTTCAAAAGGAGAGATTTAAGAACAGTCTCACCAAGTCTAAGGTCTCGGGTCCAGCAAGCAGAGTTTCCAATTCTAACTCCAACTCAGAAGAATGAACAAGAAATGTCTCACAAGAAGTTGTCACTCTCTTTTAAAGGTGCTTCTTTTGTGTCACTTCCTGTGCCTTCCTCTACTTTATGTGTACCAATCACAAACAAAGGTTTGCCCCAGGGGGCAGTCAGTTGATTCTGATTCATCACTCACTTTTGCACCCTTGGGTTACAGACTTCCCCTACTTGAGAATTAAGTGGGGTTGTTTACACTATTGATGATTAGATCTAAAAATGGGCAGGGCAGGATTAATCCCATCATCACAATTCTATTTTGCTTTTGATGAAACTGAGGCAAAAAGAGGTTAAGTGTCAAAAGTCATATAGCTATTAAGTAAATGAAATGAGATTTAAGTGTCTGAAGCAGGATATAAATTCAAATATTCCTTACTATAAGCCCGAGACTAGCATAATTTTTTTTAAAGAACTCCTTACCCTTTGTCTTAGAATTAAAATTGTTTATGTTTACAAGACAGAAGAGTGGTAAAGGCTAGGCAGTGGGGGTTAAATGACTAGCCTAGGGTCACACAGTTGGGAATTATCTGAGGTCACATTTGAACCCAGGGCCTCTCATCTCTGGGCCTGGATCTCAATCCAAGGAGCCACCCAGTTGTCCCCACTACTAAGATCTTGAATAAGCTAAATAATAAGCTAAATAATAAATAAAATAAATAAGCTAAAAAATAAATCATAATCAAATAACTTTGTATTATAGACAAATACTAAATTTATTATTTTTTCTATACACAGTCTTAGAATGCTTATTCTAAAAGTATTCCTTGTCCCCTCTTCTAGTCAGCCCACCACAGGTAATATAAGGTGGAACAAATTTAGATGTTGGACCATTGGTGAAGGAACAAACAGACCTACTTAATAATGCTCTATGCTAGGCATTAGGCCTAGTAGAGGAGAGACAGGATTTAGCATACATTCTGTACTTACCTATCTCTTACTTTTTAATCACAATGAAGACCATGATTAATCTGTCACAGAAAGATTTCCAAATAACCATAATTGTACCAATGTATTTCACTGTCATTTCTATTAGGAGAGACATTATTTCCTTTAGAAGTAGAGAATTTAAGATTTAGAAAGAGGAGACAAAACAACATAATGGAAAAGAATATTGGGTTTGGGATTATTAGACTTGGACTTGTCTCCTGACTTGAATATTTAATTCTTTTTATGGCCTTGAGAAAGGCATTTGATTTCTCTGTGCCTCAGTTTTCTCATTTGTAAAATGAGGATAATCCTTGCATTGCCTTTTTCACAGAATTATTATAGAGAAAGTGAGTAAGTGCAGCAGATTAAAATACTAGCCTTACAGTTTACTACCTCTGTAGATCCGTGGTAAGACAATTCATCCTCTGAGACCTTAGTCTCTTCATCTGTAAAATGTGAAACTGGGACTAGGTCACCTCTAAGGTCCCACAGAGTTCTAAATTCTGTCAAAGAAGTCTATGAAATCACTGAGTTCTGTATAAATGTGTATTATTTTACAGAGAAGGTAACTTAAAACCAGAGAAGTAATATGTCAGTGGCATAGCTGTGGCCAGAATTCAGCTCTCCTTATGTGTATATGTATACATGTGTCTCTGAGCAGACATTTATGGATGCATCTATCTGCCACCTATATTGATAATCCTTCCTCTTTATTAATTATTGGTTATTCATCAGCTATTTTGAATGTTATCTATCTGTTTTAAAGAGACAGCTTGGCTTGCAGAGTAGTAAAAAGAGAGACCTGGAGCCAGAAAGACATTGTTTCGAGTCTCAACTTTGACACATACTGATTTTGTTATTCTAGGAAAGTCATGCCCCTCTCTGTGGTCATGTCTAAGTCTAAGACTGGCAGCTGCAGAGAAGGTGCAGACCTGCTATAGAAAGTATTTTTATCCAGGATTCCTTAGATGAATGACATCACAAATCCAGTCCCTAAACTATCTTAACTGTTAGCTTTAGTTGCTTATCAATTAATCAACCTACATTTGTTAAGGATTTATTCTGAGCCAGGCATTGAGTCTACAAGCAAAATACTGAACCAATCTTAGTCCTTAAGGAATTTTTAGGCAATTATCATGTCCATATGTAAGTATAATGAATACTCATTCAAAGAAGACAAAGGACCTTGGAGAGGAATATCCTAGAAGCCAAGGGAACCAAAAAGGCTTTTTGCAGGTGTCATTTTAGATGAGCTTGAAGGAAGGGAGGGATTATAAAAGCCAGTGATGAGAAAATAATGCATTTCAACTTAGTAATAACTTGTCCAAAGGTCCATAGGCAGGAGGAAAAAAATACTAGAAACAGCATCAAGGAAGATTTAATTGTGATACACAGTATTATGTAATTGTGTATTATGTTGCCATAAAAATATGAGAATTTGAATAACTATGGAAAGGCCTATGTAAAGTGATGTAAGAGCCATAAAATCAAAATTTTATGTACATTGACTACAACTATATTTGATCATAGCTGAAATAGGCAAAAAAACCAAATGCACAATAAAACAAAAATAAAATAAATCTGAAAAAGAACAGACAACCTTGAAAAGGACACAGAGGATATATGTATATATATGTGTGTGTGAGTGTGTGTGTGTATGTACATATATAAAACATTAATCAGTTTGGTTTTACTTTATTAAATCTTGAAGGTTTGTGTAAGATGTTATTTCTTAGCTTGCATTTTTATTTGATTACTTTTTTTGGTTGGGAGGGTGTCTGAGTCCTGTTATTGGCAGCATTGTATCTAACATTATTATGGATGATTTGTATGATGGCTAAGATGTTATGATTCTCACTCTTACAGATAGAGAAGGATAGCTAAGAGGTATAAGGATAGCAGAATAAAGATAGAATAAAAAAAGACTTTGCAGGCTTGAACAATGGGCTAAATGTAAGAAGATGAAATGTAATAGAGATAAATGTAATGTCCTGCACTTGAGTTAAAGTAAATCAACCATACGAGCATGGGATAGGAGAGATGTAGCTACATAACTATTCATGTGAATTAAAAGAAAAAAGATTTAGAAGACTTATTGGATTTACAATCTCAATATAAATCAATGGCGTGACATGATAGCCAACAAAAACCTTTAAAAAATTTGTCAGCTGTTTCTCTTTTATTCAGTAGTTGAGTTAGTATGAAACTTTAAAAAAGTTTTTCTCCAATGACATCAACAGGGGAAAATTCATTAGCTACACTCTTCATTAGAATACTGATGTCCCATGCATGCCAACTGCACTAATCCCAACAACAGTGATCTTATTCTAGGGAATTTGGTCTTCTTTTAGAACACTCAGAATCAGATGATCCTTGGTAGTTCCCATCTTGGAAATGGAGGAAACTCAAGCTTGAATGAAGTTGCTTGCTCAGACTGTTAGGAGTTGTGAGATATGAAACTACTGCTCCTAAACTTCTGCCATAGCCAAAAAGAAAAAAATCTACTATCATCTTAGGGTACACCAAGAAGGGCACTCTGTCCAAAACTGGGGAGGTCATAATCCCTGGTCAGAACATAACTGCAGCCTGCATTGAGTTCTTGGCACTATATTCATGAGTTAGAGAACATGTAGAATAGGGTGACTAGCATGTCAAAGAGCCACATGCAGATATATTGAAGGGAATGCATATATTTAGCTTAGTGAAGAGAGAACCCGAAAGGACACATGGCAATTATCTTTGAGCATTTTTCACTGATGTTATGTGAAAGAAGAATTAGACTTCTTGGCTTCAGATGAAGGAACTGGATATAATGGATGGTTATGATATAGAGGTAGATTTTGGATCATATAAGGAAATATTTTTTAAATGGAGTAATCAATAAGTGAAAATATTCTGCCTTCAAAGATAGTTGGTTCCTCATTCCTAGAGGTTTTCACACAGGTTAAGAAATGACTTTTTGGATATGTAATGGAAGGGAACCTTGCTCTGAAAGAATAGGATACATGACTATGGAGGCTCATTCTGACCCTAGAATTATATAGTAAATAAAAATAATAACTAGCATTTGTATAGAATTTCAAGGTTTGAAAAGCCTTTTATAAATATTGCCTTATTTTATCCTTTCATATTCTGGGAGGTAGGAATTATCACCATTTTACAGATAAGGAGATTGAGGCATGCCAGCCAAATGATTTGTACAGAATTAGATACTATGAATATAAATATCTGAGGCCAGATCTGAAGCCATGCCTTTCTGATTCCAAGTCCAGTTCTCTACCCATGTTTCATCTACTAATAGCAATATCAGGACTGTTCACTCTTCTCTGAAACACATATTTTATATTATTTAGCTTTATAATTATTTTTCATATAACTACTCTCTGCTATAGTGTAGCTTCTGTAATGGTATGATACTTTACATGTTTCTTTCCCCATATATATGCACAAATATATATTATATATTATGTTTGTTAAATTTAATTGAATTTTAGTTCTTAAGTGGCTAGGGATATAGGGAGTTTCCCATTAGCCAAGGAAAAGGTACTGTTTCTGAGACCTTCCAGCCAATGCCCCAATCTTCAAAATGTTTAGAAGCCAACTTGCAATCAACCTGATCAAGCATCACAATTCATGCTTGTTTGTGATCAGTGCATAGAAGTTTCTCGTTTTATGAGGTCTTTTGGAAATTATAACTTTCTACTTATGATAATTACTTCTCAGGAGGAATATATAAAATAAGTCTAGCTTTCTATCATTTTGTCTTGTTGAGATGTATGAAATTATCATCATGATCAGTCGGAGTCATCCAAGGAGACCAATCTAGGGTAGGGAATGTAGCCCGTGATCTATTTTCCTTAGACTTTACTTTATAACTCTAAATTCTCCATGTCTCTTCTTCATTTTGTATATTCCTGTGTTTATCCAATCCACATGTTATAGTGATGAATTCCTCTGTTGTGAATGACAATGCTTGAATTGATAATGTAACAGTGCTTGACACTTATTGGTCTATCCTTGTAATAATGCAATGATTGGTATAAAATTTGCATTGATTCAGTATATTAACTGTATGAGTCAAGCAGTCAGTGAGCATTTACCAAAAGACTACTATCTTCTAAGCACTGAGTCAGATGCTGGGAACAAAAATGCAATAAATGAAACATTCCCTATTTATAAGAAGCTTTCATTCTGATGGAGGAGTTCTAACAAGGACATATAGAAGAATATATAGAAGAAATACAAAATAGTTAAATATAAAGTAGTCTGAGATTTCAGTTGAAGGGGTCTGGAAAGACTTCATACATTACCTAATTCAATCTTTAGGAAATCTCTCCCAGAATTGTTTGTTCTAAAAAAAAGTGATTGGTCCATTTGTCAACTGGTGAAAATTCCAGGGTCATTTGTCCTTTTTATTTCTCAGAGTTTAGAAATCTTAAGACCAAAGAATGACTTCATGGAAGATCAAGTCCACATTTCTTACCTTTGTGTCCTTTGTCCAAAAAACTCCATCATAATTTGATCAATTAGTGGTTAAGTCTGGCAGTATCTTGACAAGCCTCATTGCAATTTTAGCAATATACCACACTTAGATTTCACTGCCATATTTGAGGAAATGTCTTTGATGGTTCATTTCCTTGACCAGTTTTCACTTACATAGCTCTCAACATTGTTTAGAGCTGACTCATAACTTGTCTATACTTCAGTTAGGTAAAGAATAGAATATGGATTATAGAATTAAAGTATAAGGACAACAACACTGTATCAAGAGAGGCCTAGAGGATAATGGCAGAGTCATAGTGGATACAAGTCTTCAGGGATAAAGAAGATTTTGATTAAAAAAGAAGTGATGTTCAAAGGGATAAGGCAGATGGAAGAATGTGCTGGTTTCCATTTATGAAATGGGACTTTGGAAAAAAGGTTGTTTAAAATCGTAGCTTGAGAATTATCACAAAGTCATAAGAGTGTAGGATCAAGAATCTAGAATTGGATAGGATTAAGAGATCTTTGAGTCCAACTCACTTTATCTTTTTTGATATGAGAAAATTAAGGCAAAGAGAAGTCAAGTGATGTGTACAGGATGTATAACTAATAGTTAAGTAGCTTCTCAATCCTTTTATGAACTCCAAATTGCCACTCAAAAATCTTCATTACATATGTACATATATCGAGGACTTGGGATTTCCTTAGATGTGGGAACTCTTTACTGGCAAAGATTGCAATTTATCCATAACATTTAGTCTCACAGAGTTATCCAAAGCTCAGGAAGGTTAAGTGACTTGTTCACAGTTAAAACCAGTAGATGTCCTAACTATGATCTGAAACAGCTATTCTTGATTGTGGATGCATAGCCTAGTGGATAAAAGTAGCCTTAAAGTTAAGAGTTAAAGGACAAATCCCATTTCTAAGATATTCTGGCCAAATCACTTAATCTCTCAATGATTTAGGCAATTTTCTAAAAATAAAAATTGAGGAGAAAGTGTCAAATTCCTTTGATAGGAGGAGTCTTTTCACATGGGAATTCCCTAGAGCAGTGATGGGCAAACTTTTTAAAGAGGGGGCCAAAGGAAAGGAAATGCTCATCTGTCGGTCTGTTTCTAAGGCAACTCTTTCGAAGTTTCATTGTATTGTATCCTACTCATTGTATTTGTCAGATTAGGAATAATGTCGTGCTGCCAGCTGGATAGAACATTTCAGGGGGCCACATCCGGCCCACGGGTCATAGTTTGCCCATCACTGCCCTAGAGAATGAAATAATAAATTCAGTCCTTGTTACTATTCTAGACTCCAGATCTAAGATTTTATTCACTATATATGCCATGTTACCACAAATAGAATATTGAAAAAAATGTTAAAGAATTCCTTTATCAGGAATATTCAACTGACCTGTCCACAAAGGCATGGTGAAGAATAAAGATGGGATCATTAGCAGATCCTTGTACCTGGGACATTGTGCCATTCATGTAGATATGTAAAGCATTATGCATGGTGCTCTGAGATGCATCTGCTATGCCAGTAAGTGGATTGGCAAAACCTGTGAGTAAAATGGAAATGAAAGCACTTTTAGTTTTCTTTAAAGTCAGAAAATTCTAAGTAACTATTTTAATCTTTATTGCATTTAAGATAAAACTACAAAATCCTCTGCATAACTGGGTCCCATTCTACATTTCCAGTGCTCTTTTCTTATGTCGAAGTTACATATGCCTCCCAGTCACTTATGCCTTTCCAATGTTTCATTTCTTATTCACCCCTATGTATTCTGTGATAAGTGATATTGACCTCTTTACTAGTTCTCAGAGACTATTCTCTCACCTGCCTGTGCATTTTTCATTGGCCATTCCTCATGTTTATAATATTCTCTTTCATTTCTGCTTCTAGGCTTCCTTGGTTTCCTTCCAGTGCCAGCTAAAATCCTAGCTTCTACAAGTAGTCTCTATTGACAACCCTTCTCCCCGTAATGTGTTACCTTCCTTCTCTTTATTATCTCCAATATGTCATGTATATATATATCTTGTCTATATGCAGTTTTCTTCCCCCCATGCTGTATCCTTCCTTGTAACCAGAATTGTCTCTTCCTTATCTTTGTATACCCAGCACCTAGCATGGTGTTTGGCATCTAGCAGGAATTTGCAAACTGATTGACTAATGGTAAATTAAGAATCAATGGTAGACAATTTAGAGATGAGGATCTGAGTTGACCAGAATGATAAACTTTCTTTTTAACTCTTACCTTCTGTCTTCGACTTGATACTAAGTAAGGATTCCAAGGAAGAAGAATGGTAAGGGCGAGGCAACTGAGTTTAAGTGACTTGCCTAGAGTCACACAGCTAGGGAATGTCTGAGGCCAAATTTGAATCCAGGACCTCCTTTTTAGGCCTGGCTCTCTATCCATTGAGTTACCTAACTACCCTAAAACTTCTTAATAATTAGAATGAGATACCCTGGAGCTGGTGATGGTGTTGGTGGTGGATACTACAATAACAATTAGGAGCTATTTAAACAGAGTTTGGATGGTCACTTATTAGGGGTTGGTAATGAGTATTTTGGTGGCACAGTGGATAGAGTACTGAATTTAGAGTCACAAAACCTCTCTCAGACACTGATAAGCTGGGTGAGAAGTAAATTAACCTCGAAATTAATTTAATTTCTCTCAGGATAATTTTCCTCATCTGTATAGTGAAAGGAGTTGGACTTGAGGTTCTCTTAAGTTCTCACTCGCCTCTACATCAATGATTCTATGACATTTATAGTTGGATATAATGTTAGTATGAAGGAAAGAAAAATTAGAGTATAATGAATCAATCATCAAACAGTTATAAGTGTCTACTGTGTTCCAGGCCCTGCTCTAGGTTTTGGGAACACAAAAAGTGAAAACTCTGTTTCATTAGCATTAAGATTGTTCTCGATATGTTAGAAGTATTCAATACATCTTATTGAATTAAGCTTTTATTGCAGCAAATTTCAGTCCAAATAATCCAGGAAATATTTTAGATGAACTCTCGAATTCTTCATTTTTACCTCATATCCCAGACTGCACTTTCTAATTTTCAAAGATTTCATTCTGGAAGGTTTATTTTTTTCTCTCCCTTAAGAACAAATCCTTTCCTTTGGTCACCAATTTTATTGTTCTCAATTCTTGGGAGACCCTTTGGATTTTCCTCAGAGAACAACATGTATGTTATGAACTCTACTTCCACAAATTTATCTTAAAACACCATTATCCCCACCCAGTGCTGGCATTTTGTCATTCTCTGCCCCTCAAAGCTTCCCCAATTCTCTTCTCTATTCACATAAATGTATTCTCTAATCCAAGAAGATGCCCACATTTGTTTTGGAATTACTGCTGGAACTGAGCCTGAAGCAAACTCTCCTTTCTCTGAACTCTAAGGGCATTTATTTTTTGCATCATTCATTAGACATTATTCATGTAGTATCTATTTTACTGTTGTCTTTAAAGTTAATTGAACCCTTGATTATTATTTGACTTCTCACAGGTAAAAGTCTGGGGTCTACAGATAGATTTAAAGTTCCTTGAATACTGAGTCATATGAATACTGAGCTCTTTGGAGTAATGAAGAATTGGAAGGCATAGACTGTTATGACTTGACAGCACCTAGCAAGATGGAGGAATCTTAGATAATCTTAATAGTAGATATGCATCATGGACTGTATCTGGTTTGCCTAAATATCATAGACTCACTCTTTTGGTAAAATGATATCCTTTTCTAATCCATATTAGCTAACATTTACTAGGCTTCTATGTTATTCAGGGCAATCAAGGTAGCTACAAGAGGGACTTTCTAGGAGCAAGGACAGACTAGGTTCAAGCCTTACCTCTGAGATATATGACCATAAGTAAGAGATTTAATCTCTAGTACTCTAGATGATTCTCTAAAAATATAACTTAGAAAGAAGTCACTGATCTAGAAATTTGGGTGGAGGAAATTTCCACATGAGAGAAAGCCTCATACCCATGAAATCATAGCTCAAGATTGGGAAAAATACAATATAAGGTACTCTCCTAAATGAAAGGGAGAAACAAAAATGAAATAGTACTTCCTTTAAGGGATTTATGTAATTTTGGAGACAGCATAGTAAGAAACATAGCTTCAGCACAAAATATTTAGAGTTGTTATCCACATCTTCATGATCTCATATGGGTTTTTTTTTTTGCAAAGAAAACTGGTTTGCCCATTTCTTTCTCCAGCTCATTTTACAGAGGAAGAAATGGAGGCAAACAAGATTAATTGATTTGCCTAGGGTCAGGCAAAGTTAGTGTTTGAAGTCAGAAATCAGGTCTTTCTGATTCCAGGTCCAGCACTCTATCCATTGCACTCTCTGGCTGTCCAGTAATGGAATAGAAGGGAGATAGAGATCCTCTGCCTTCCCTATACCTCCCACAGTATTCCTAAGAGTTAGCTCACCATTCAGAAACACAGAAAAGTATCTACATAGGGAAAGCTACCCTGAAGTCCTGATAAATGTAACTATGATCTTCCTGATCTCCAGAGATTATACATTTTTCTGGTATGCAAATATCCTCAAAGTCAATAGTATTTTGTTTAAACCCCTACCTTGTGTCTTAGAATCAATCTATTCTAGAATAGAGGTAAAGTCTAGGGAGGAGGGATTAAGTGACTTACCCGGGACACATAGCTAGGAATTGTCTGAGGTCAGATTTGAACCAAAGTCCTCCTGATTCTAGGACTGGAACTCTATCTATTATGCTATCTATTTCCCTTTAATAGAGTTTTGACCAGAATAAGAATTCTCTAGTAATAGCAATCACCATTCCATCTCATTAAATATTTGAAAAAATTGCCATCCTTACATCCTGGTTAAAAAAAAAAAAGCAGCATTATTTCTTACCTAATCTTGACTATATTGCTTTTCTTAGCTTTTTTGCCAATAGGCTATATCTTAAACAATTTTGTCTCTCTCAAAATGAAAGTTTGATTTTGAAAGGTATTAAAGATCAGAAGCCATGTCTTATATTCTTTATCTCACACAATACTTAACACAATTATTTCATTATTTGCAAAAATTCAACTTTTTAAAATTAACTGATTAATCAGTTATCTATTCTAATCAGGTTGGAGAGGAAGAGACAAATTCCCTAGGACCTATATTTCCAGAGATTCAACTCTATCAAAGCTATTAAGCTGACATTATAAAAAAAATACAGCAATGAAAAGCAGAAAATGAAAGCAGTGTATATTCAAAGCTTAAGCATCTCAGGGTATGAATAACTTTTATTTTAATAATTTCATCATTTACTTTTTGGTCATGAAAGCCATTCTCATGATTTTTTAACGTCAAAAGCTTGCAATATTGAGTTTCTGTCACCTTTTGAAGGTAGCATAAGTAGAAAATTGTCTGGAAATTCCAAAAACCTTAGAATCTTAACATTAAAAAGGCCGAGAACAATCATCAAGTCTACCTCACTCTGCCCCTTCACTCCTCAACCCTTACCCAACCCCTATGTCCAGAGCTGTGTTTGAAATACTGCTGGCTAGGCCAAAGAGAATATTGGGATATATAGATTATTAACTTGAAATCACAAATTGGCCTAAGGTTCATGAAAAATATATTATGTTTCCACTAAAGTAGATGGTAAAATTCACTGAAATTATCGCTAGTCAAGGAGAAGGGCTACATTGAACCCAAGTTAAGGATAAACTTTACTTACTTATAGAAATTAAGTGGTAAGTGAAAGAATGAGAGAAAAGAAATCTCAGCCCTATCCACTGCTGGTTATATTTCATTTAAATCTGCAGTCAGTTGGTGTTTAAGTTATGGGAGTACTAAATATATAAAAACACTAGAAGCTATAAATTTCCCCCAAAAGGAGGAAAAAAGCCAAAAAAGTAAACACAAGTAGAGCAACTGAGCCACTTAGACTCTTGTCTGTGGTCATAGAATTAGTTAATTGTTAATCTTAAGATGAAATGCCAAGCCACATTTTGCCAAGATTCAGAGTTAGACCAAAATGAAATATATCCAATTTAATTAAATTTAATAAGCATTTATTAAATTTCTATTATTAGCAACCACTCATGACAGAATAGTTCTTACCCTCAAGTAACTTACATCCTATTGATGGACAAAACATGAAAACAGATAAGTGTAATATTTATTCTGAACTGCTTGCCTAACTTCTTTTTGCAGAAGAAGGTCAGTATCCAAGTAATGGTTGACTATTATTCAGAATTCAAGATTCTTGATTTTTTAATATCATCATTCATGTGCTTCCACTGGTTAATTTCCTACCTTTTATCAGATGGGAACCTCAGTTAGTTTTCAGAAAAGGGCATTTACTAAAGCAGTATATTAAAAAACAGTTTGAATAAAATATTCCCACCAAACAAGGGACACATATTCCTTTGTACACACCCCCACACTGGTTTCTGATTAGTTTGTTGAAATTTAAAATACTACTGTAGCAAGGCTCAAAGGTATTGGGATTCTTTTTCTCCCTTTGTGAGAAGTCATTCATGTAGTTCTTCTTGGGTATTGTTCTTCATTTGTTAGGCCATCTGCTGATGAGCCAGAACAGGACTACATTTCAGAGTTAAGGGTAAGGGAGAGACAGAGGCAGAGAGATGACAGAGACAAACAGGCAGAGAGAGAAATAGAGAGACAGACAAAGAGAAAGGCAGAGACCTAAGCAATCTCCTCCAAGTAGTGTGGCTGGAAACTCCTTTACCACTAGACTCACCTACTACTAGACTTCTTGATTCTAAACTGACTTGTTTTATACATAGGCTCAAGCATTTGTTGATCCCAGTATTTGTCTTTTGTGGGTTATTTATCTTTATTTAATAATAAAAACATTTTATTCCACAAATTGAGTAAAGATTTGTTTCAGGTAGTGAAATACCATGTTTCACTTGCCTGATGGATGGATTATTTCAGTCAAAGCTGTTTGAGCCGTCTGTAATTACATTAACTGGGATAGTGTATCTTCAAGCTTATTTAAATGTATGATAATTTGAGGAGCAAAAGAACCCTACTCTTTAGGAGGAATAAGGAAAAGTTTTGCACATGATATAATACTTGAGTTGATTGAAACTAAGGATTCTAATGCTGTCAGAGGTGAGGAGGTACTACATTCCATGCACAGGAGACAACCCAAGCAAAGGTACAGTAGAGAGATAGAATGCCAAGCTGGAGGAATGGCAAGTAGGCTAATTTAACTGAAATAAAGAATGTAGAAAGGTAATTAATGTGAAATATGTCTGGAAAGATAGGCTGGAGCCAGATTATGAACAATTTTAGCTATCTTCTTGCCACATTCTTATTTCCCAGACTCCACCTTGGAACCATTTTGGTACTTTATGGAACTATCTTGGGTTGGCAGCAGTGAGCCTTCATCATTTCAATCCCAGCCCAGATCCCAAAATTGTGGCTCCTTAATAATCTTCATACCATTCTCCATTTTAGCCCTGCTTTCCACCTTTAGCTCTAAAAACAATAATCAAATTAAAACTACCATTTCTGGAAATAACAGGGTAATCAATTATTTTCTTTACTATGACTTCATTCCTTGTGATTTCTCTCACCAAAACGATCCTCTCTGACCACCACTACTGAATATGTGTTTCCTTTTGGAATGTAAGTTCCTTAAGGGTTGTATTTTACTTTTTCTATTTGTATTTCCAGTATTTAGCATAGTACCTGGCACGTGGCAGTTCATTAATAATTGATTTTTAATTCAAGCTACATATCATTTGATCATTGTAATGTTATAAGTAAAGTTATGTGTGTGTGCAGAGGGCAAAAGCATGGGAAAATAGAGAAAAGAAATTCTAGAATTCTACTGGAGAGAGTCAGTTAGCTGATGCTGGGGAATTCATTCTTTCTTTTCCTGGAGAGGACTGGATACCTTCCTTTGCTAGCTGTGGTATATCTGGATTTCTTCATCTTACCGGCTTCCCTGCTACCTGATTGAAACATCTATTGAGCTTCCTGTGTAATCCTGTACAGCTGAGCTGTCTGTCTGTGAGAATCTGGTTGGAATCCTTTTGGATTCAAAACCACTTCTTGGCCCCCCCACCCCCCCACCCCTAGCTGCTTAACTACCTACATTAACACCACAAAGGGGGTTGTTTGGGGATAGTGTAGGATATTTATAGTAGGTCTCTAGATAGACAGGTGAGCTCAGTGTAGGGAAAAATCTAAGAAGACTCCTGGTGACAGGACATCTAGATCTTGTGGGGTTTAGATAGAAACCTTTAGTTATCCAATTACCTTTTACCTTTCCCTTGTTAAATTAAGCACATTTTATTTGTCATCTAAGTGGTTGTTTGTGTGTCATTTCAGAGTCTGGCTCTGCCAGCCCTGTGCTTGGGTGGCCTTCCCAGAACCCAGGTTACTCTTCTGATACTGGCCTAAATTTAACAAATCTAACCCCAAACAGCCCCCTTTGTGGTGGTAATGGAGGTAGTGACCCTGCTCTTTTAACTCTCCTTTGTGGGTAACTTCCTTCACCACACCAGTGGAATAGTAGCAGAAATGGAGATCATTCAACAACTCTTGTCCCCAGGAAACAAATTCACTTATTATTACATGAGGCCTGAGATGCCAAGACTACAATCTCTGGACAGTAATTGCAGCAAAGCAGTTTACCTCTTCTCTCCTCCCAAAGAATTTGGCAGCCATGTTATAAATAAAAATTAATCTTGGAGGCTAATTACTAGATTTATGGGCATTTATTTGAAAGAAAGAGAGAAATAGGTTTCAGCCTTTCTAACCTTAGGTAAAAATCCACTCTGAGACAAGGCGTGGTAGAGATCATCAGATAAGAAAGAAAGAGCATGACCAGAGAGAGTTAGTTCAGAGACCTGGCCAGAGAAAAGAGAGCTCCTCAACTTCCTGCACTGGCTTTTCAAAACCCATACTCTTCCCCACTCTGGATCATAAATGACTTGCAAATGCCATGCAATGTTATTTATGCTTACATTGGATGCTGACACTGGGACATTGATGCTGGGATACCAGGGGACCCCAATGTCACACCATCAGGACTTCGGACACAACATATTACGTGACTCCTATGTTAAGTCTTTCCAAGATGGACTGATTAGGGGTCCCCTAAATAATTACCTCATGTAGCCAGTAGAAAGTTTTAGGGAGTCCCACCCTTGTCATTAAACTGTTAAATACCAAATTGTATCCCAAGATGTGTTTCAGATATGACATCAAGCACACAGAGCAAAAAAGTTACTTTCCTGATTTTAAATCAATCACCAGCCTACTGTAATGATACTTATTGCTTCAAAGAAACAGTGAAGAGACAAAACAAAGAGAAAGACTGGAAAATTCTGGTGGTATGAAAGAGGCACTCTTTCAAATTGACTTATGTAATATGTGGCTTAATTCGGGAAGTAGGAAGTGTACATCACAAGGTCCCACATGAGGATTTCAGGAGGCTACTTACCACCAGTAAGCTCTTGGAATGCTAAATCGAAGCTACTTAGAGCAGAGATTCAAAAACTGCACATCAGAACTCTCTGGGAGCTAGCCAAATCCTCAGAGACAAAGGAAGCTGTAACTTTCAACTTGACTCTTATTTTTTTTCTTATTTCAAATAGCAAACTTACCCTGAAGCCATGAATGTGATTCATTAGCATTTATATTTATTTCAAAGTTTCTTTCATTTGGTTCAAGAGATTCCCCAGTTCAAGGGAACAAAACATTGAAGCAAATCCGGTACTGGGTGGGTGTTTCTTGGCCTGTGTAATTATTGGAAGACTACTTGTGTCATGAATATTCTAATTGATTTCCTTGTTTATTTGAAGATTGACTTGAGTCAGTCCTATTCATCATAACAAGGATTCAACAATGGAATTCAAGCAGATTTTTTTTCTTGCATTTTAAAAATTGAAATGTCAAAAGATTAAGGTATTTCTGCCACCCCCTGGCTACACTAGGAAATAATTCTGTTTGTCCCCTTAGCCCAGAAGAGGCCAAATAAGGGGGTCCAATGAATCAGGCAAATGTTCCTGAGAGTAAGATGTACTTAACACCAAGGTTCTGGGGAAATCTTGTGACATCTGTCTTGTGAGACTTCACACCCAGTGGGCATAAGACAGTGAGAACCCACAAAGATCTATATTTCCCCAGCATTCATGGGTTTTCAAAAGCTCCCTCATTTTTCTCCTTCTGTAATGCACACATCAATCCTTAAAATTCTCTCATGGGGCAAGAAGTCTTCCATTCCTCATTTTTTTAGTTTTCATGAAAAATGATATTATAGATAAAATTTTATGGACTGTCTAGGCTTGAAGAAAAGCACCTGCATTCAGATTAGATGTATGGCTTTGGGAAGACACTATAACACTGAAGCATCAAATGACAGAAACCAGGGAATTACCCTGTGAATCAGAGAGCTCAATAACCTGCAAATAGTAAGTCAAGCACAAAGTTTTAAAAGTTAAAAGGCTCTTCAGACAGCATTTTACACTTTACTTTTCATTTATGGTTGAATTAATAGCTCTTACTGCCTTTAGTATCTTTCATCTGGTATGCTGAGTTAGTACATCAACATTAATTATCAGTGTTGAAGCTAGTGTTCTATAAATCATGCTGATTTTGCATTGTTTTCTACTTTATTTTATTTTTATGGCATTTAATATTAACTTATTTGAATGAATTCCAATTTCTCTTATAAAACTGTTTTCACTTTTTATTACATAAAATTTATTTAGTTGTAGTTTCAAAATTAATGCAAAACAACTATTTCTCTTTGTTTCTTTCTCACTGAGTAAATAAAGGCACATATGCATGGAGACATGTACACATATCTGTATATTTTTTTTGTATTATGTAACATGCAAAAATTGGAAATAATAGCATCTACTTCATGAGGTTGTTGGGCAATAATTTGCAAAGTTGCAAAACTTAGAGTTGCATGAACACTAACTACATACACACATATATATGTATATGTACTTATATACATAAATATACATGTGCAAATAACACTCTCTTTGTAGCAACTTTCCAACTTGCAGTTGGTAGTCACATTTGCAGGTCGGGTAACTAGATGGTGACTCATACTTTGGGTTCTAAAATGTAATCCAAGGCACAATCCTTCAAAAATCTATTATTTACAAGCTTATACATTTATTCTTCCAGTACACACAATTAGTTAAATACAAAAAAATCTACTAGAATGATATGGTAAAAGGAGTAGTTCTAAAACATTTACCCTGCTCTACCATTTTTATGACTTATGTTCCCACAAATATACTATGAATCAAAGGGAAGAGTGGGCACAAAGTTAGAAATTACTTGTACTAAGGTTTACATTCAGGCAACACAAATTCTTTTCTCTGCCTCTAACGGTTCTGGTTCCATTAATTGAAGCTGTTTCTTCTCTATTGTAGACTTTCAACATCTGTGTCTAGAGCATTTGTCTCTGATTGATGAATTGTGTCCTGAATTCTCTTGAACTTGAACTCTCAAAATGTTTTGCAGGAGAGATATCAAATATGCCTTTTACTGAAAACAGATTAAAATGCATCTGGGAAATATTTAAGAAAAATATACAATAAACATAGACAATTTTAACACATGGTTTCCCTAAAGCAATTAGCAGGCTGAAAGGATCTTTAGATATGAGATAGTGGCCCCCCATTTGACACCATTGCTGAGTAGCATACTTCCTTTTGGGTAAGTCACTGTTAGATACCATTTACAATGGAGAAAAGTGGAAAGACACATCCTCTATATCCAACCCAAGTCTTTAAAAGTTTTAGTCTTCTGAAATCTCTAAGGATGTATTATTCCCATTCTACTCAAGCCTACCATCCAATGTTCCACCCTTAAATTATCTATGCCTTTCACTATGTTTTCTAGCATCAATAGTCTCTAGAGAACAACTTTGCTTTCATTTTTAATCTTTCCTTTCTCATTTCTTTCATCTTCTATCTCTCAATGACATCTTGCTCCTGTGAAAGGAAATTCTTGGTTCTCTTTGTCTGAGTTTACACCTGTAAAAAAAAAAAAACGGAAGGGGGCAGCTGGGTAGCTCAGTGGATTGAGAGCCAGGCCTAGAGACAGGAGGTCCTAGGTTCAAATCCGGCCTCAGACACTTCCCAGCTGTGTGACCCTGGGCAAGTCACTTGACCCCCATTGCCTACCCTTACCAATCTTCCACCTATAAATCAATACACAGAAGTTAAGGGTTTAAAAATTTAAAAAAAAATGGAAATCCTTTATTCTCTTTGCCTAGTTGGAGTTAACACTTTGATTAACAATAACTTAAGTACCTCTACTAAGTACCTCCCTAAAATTGTAAAGACAGGATTAACTCTCCTTTGTCTACCTTTTGATTAACTCAACATAAACTTGAACTAGGTGGAGGAGCTCCCAAACCATGTAGTGAATTCACATCTTCAGAAACTCAATGGGCCAAGAAACTGTGAACCTTTTTAATGAGATTTCACACCTCCAGAAGGTGAGAAGTAGATCCCACAGACACTACCCCACTGAGCAGTGCTGGGCAATTTGGAAGCTGTGATTGCCCTTGTCAAGAGGGGAAGGGACAAGAAGCCATTATAAAAGGCCCTGAATTTCTGGGACTGGGACCTCAGCTTCAAGAAGGAAGACAACTTCAAGAAGAAAGTCAAAGAAAGTCAGCTTCAGGAAGAAAGTCTGCCTCAGGACTCACCTCCAGCTCAAGTCATTATCTTAAACTGCCTCTTGGAAGGAACTTGGGTAAATAGACAGCTGGCTTTCCCTTCCTATCTTCTGGAGGGAGTTTAATTCTGGTTAAAGGTCAATAAGTCCTGGCTGACCCGAGCACAGGAGCAGTATTTAGTTAGATAGGATAATTTCCTCCCTATCCATTTGTATTTCTCTACTTTCACTCTTTTCACCTCTTTTGTAAATAAAAGCCAGTAAAGGTCATTTCAACTTTGAGCTATAATACTTTGAATCAGTGACCACCATTATTATTTATAATTTCCATATATTTTAGTCAAACCATTAATTTTTAATCCCTACACTCCCTCCTAAAGACATAGGTTCCTTGACTTCACTTTCCAACACTGGCTACTCTTTCACTTGCTCCCCTTGACTTACTGGTCGAGGTTAGGGGAGATAAAATATTCTTTATTCCACATTTTCACTTTTAGGTTCTCACTTTACCACCATCACTTAGTAAATTCTCTTCCTTTGAATTTCACTCAATTTATATCTATTACCCAATCAATATTCTGGAAGCTGTAGTCAACTAACCTCTCAGACACTTTTCTTTCCTCTATGAATTCAGTGCATGGTTCAAAGTATTATTCTGTTCCTTAGTTAATACTCTTTTATTAGAAGATTTCAAAATACAGATTGATACTCATTCAAACCCTGAATCATTTCAAATGACTTACTTTTCTGTCCCAACTCAGCCATATACAGGAATGATCATATCCTTTATTTTACCAGCACCTACAAATTCACCATTTCAATGTTCATTAACTCTGACATTCTCTTATCTGATTCTATTTTACTATCATTCTACCTCTCCCTCTGCCTTGCATACCTCAAATCCTGTCTAATCACACCATGACTTCCAATTCCTTTATTTCCCAGTTCTTTCTCAGGCCATCATCTCTGAACTAGTTACATTATTCTCCCTTTCCCATTTTGACTCTGATAAACCATTTGAATTCTAGACGGTCCTCTTATCTTAATGAATACTGAAATATTTTACTGTATCATATTTTCTGGGGGGAAAATGAGGTCATTCATAAAAACTGTCTTTTCTTTACTTTTCTTCATCTCACATCATCAAGAAGCCTTCTGATACTTTCCTCCTTTATTTCTGTCTCACATGAAGAGTTAGTTCTTCCTGCCTAGGTCTCCTCTATCTTGAAAAAGTTCGTACTCAATCCATCCATTTCAGAGAGCTGTTTTCCCATATCTTTTCTCCATTTTGTGTCTAAATTCCTTTAGAAGACCTCATATAATAGATGCTATTACAGTATTTTTCCCTCTATGGGGAGTTTTTCTTTCTCCATGTCAATCAATCATTGCCAAGTGGATGGAGTAGAACAATGGTCTTCTTTCTCTAAGCTGGAGGTCCACCTGCAGCAATGGTCTGCTTATAGCAAGGAGATCATACATTAGTTCTTCTGCTTTCACCTGGAGGTTTTTTCTTAATGGGGAGTACTTTGGGGATGGGAGGAGGCAGTGGAGTGTTGAACCAATGGACAAGAGCCAGAAGAGAGCACAGTACTATGCAGCAAAGTTAACATAGATGTTAAATGTTAAACTGTATAAAGTTGAATACTATCCAAGGTTTCAAGCATTTACTGAGAGTCTTGGAATATATCCATTGCAGATAAGGGAGGACTATTATACAATGTTGTATAATAATATATAATGTAACTTAGTATTAATGAATTTAATATTAGTAATACCTCTTTTGTTTTCTCATTTTTGAGTTGTGTCCAACTCTTCATGATACCATTTGGAGTTTTCTTAGTGTAAAGAGCAAGGATTGAGAGACATTTTTTTTGAAATGGAATGTTGGAGCTGCAGTGGAAACAATATCGGTTGGAAGGACTGCAAAGGATCTTGGGAAAAATAACTCAAAGGAGGGGGCTGTTTGGAGGAGGAGAAAGGGAAGGAAGCAGAAAAGCTTTCTGGAGACCTTTAAAGAGCCAAGATCTGGGTTGTGACAGGATTCAGGCATTTCCTAAGAGCCTGAGATCCCCACCATCGACTGTACCATCACCCAGGGCCAGGATCACTAGTTCCTGAGGGATTCCAACTCCATTCTGGGGGCAGATCCCAAACTCTCCAAAAATCCTTACCCTTGTTCTTCAAAGGACCCTCCCTTTCATAAACTTAATAGGATCATTATAGGATAGTGAAAAACTTGTTTGGGAAAGGGAGGTGAACTTGTGAATAATAGCCAGATCCCTTGTTCCTTACAAGGAAGGACAAAATAGGGATCCCTAAACCCTCTACCTCATTCTTGCACCTGCCTCCCTGTTCTTCTCAATAAACTGTTTAGCAGTCAGATTTCAGAAGCCAAAGACTAGTCACATCTTAAGGGCAAAGAGGGGCAAGGGATCTGGCAGCAGTCTCACATCCAGAGCGGCTGTTTCAGTCAGACCCCCTGTGGTTCGGTAGCACTTATAGAGGGGAAGCTTGTGGGTTTTGGGGTCCCCTGCCTCACTGCCTGGGGTCCCCACTCATCTAACCTCATAAGGAAGGGTTCCTTCTGTCTCTTGGGAGCTGGCACCCAACTCTGAACCATCATCAATTACCAGAGAAGCCCCTAGTTTGCCACAGTAATAGGGGAGTCTTAGAAGAGGGAAGCTGAAAGACATTAACTCTCTGGCCCGTCTTTCTGGTCATTTCTCTCCCTCCAGTTTACCCCCCCCCCCCCATTACCTTAGCATGGATTCTGGAGTGGTTTGCCATTTCCTTCTCATGCTCACTTTACAGATGAGGAAACTGTGGCCAAAAGAGTTAAGTGACTTGTCCAGGATCATATAGCTAGTATGTGTCAAAGATGAGATGTGAACTCAGAAAGATGAGTTTTCCTAATTTCAGGCCTGGTGTTTTATCTATTTTGCCACCTGGTAATGTCTTAATATGTGTTTAATTAAAAATTTTATTATACACATCTATGTACAAGAAAATCATGTTATATAGCAGGAGTCAGCAAGTGTTTACTTATATCCATGGTTACAGCCACTCACAGAAGGACTTGGAATATATCCCCCATGGATGGGGTGTGGGACTACTGTTTTTCCTTTCTTTCCTCTAAACTCTACCACGTGGCTTACAATCTCATCATTCAACTTAAATAGATCTCTCTAAAGTTGCTGGTTTAAAAAAAATCTTTAATTTATATCTTAGTAACAGCTCTATGACAGAAGGGCTAGGCAAATAGGGTTAAGTGACTTGACCTGGGTCACAGAGCTAGGGAATGCCTGAGGTAAGACTCAAACCCAAGTTCTCCTGACTCCAGGCCTAGTGTTCTTTCCACTGTACCACCTAGGTACCCTGCTAATGATCTTTTAATTGCAAATATAATGACCTTTTATTAATCTTCATCCTTTTTGACCACTCTGTAGTCTTTGATACTCTTGAGCATTCTCTTCTTGATATGCTCTTCTCTCCAAGCTTTTGCTACAGTATGAGTATATGTATAGTATGGTTCTCTTCCTAACCATCTGATCACTCCTCAGTCCCCTTTGCTGGGTCTTCATTCTGGTCATATGTGCCAACATAGGCTTTGTCCTAGGCCCTCTTATCTTCTTCTATGCTACTTCACTTGATGGCCTCATCAACTATCATGGATTCAATTATCCTCTCTCTCTGATGGTTCTCAAATCTATTTATCCAGTGTTAGTCTCTCTGGTGGCCTTTAGTATTATAGCTCAAATGAAGCATTAGACATCTTAAACTCAATGTCCTGTGTAGATCTCAAGCTCAACAGATCCCAAACTGAACTAATTAATTACCTTTCCCTCCAAACCCTGCTTATTTCTAACTTATTTTTCCTGTTGTAGGTACCACTATGCTCTGTTGCCAAGGTCTGTTGATTTTACCTTTGAAATATCTCTGATATACTCTCCCTTCTCTCTGACACTACTATCACTCAGGTATAGTCCTCATCACCTCACACCTAGACAACTGCAATAGACTACTACTTAGTCTCCTGACCACAGGTTCTCTTCACTCCAGTCCATCCCACACTCATCTGTCAAAGTGATCTTCCAAATACATATGTGACCAAATTTCTCCTTTACCAACTCTTAATAAGTACAGGTATATCTTCTACATTGAGAGGGGTGGGGTGAGGAGAAGTTAGGGACCATGAACTCCTGTGATCTGGAACATCCATATAATGTTTTTTGTCCTCTTTCCGTATCAGAGAAGTCTGATTTTTTTTCTTTTATGGGATTTTTACATTATTTTATTATAAATCTGAGTTAAGTATTTGGTCATAGACTATATATAGGTCAGTGTTAAGATATCTACATTTTTAGGCTTTGTGTTTCACCTGCTGGCTTTTGTGTTCTTTTCACAAACTTTAACTTTTCACTTATTTTAACTTAAAAAAAGAACTTGTATGTATTTATGATATTAGAAAATAAAAATGTTGATTTTATATATAACATTATACATATATTTTATGCACTTCTGCACTTTTAAACTTTTTCATTTTCATCTGCTGACTTGCTCAGAACTTCCTCAAAACTCCCCCCAAATTCCCAATTAATTTCTTATGCCAACTTCTAATATTAAAGCTGCTGTAGGGAAAATCTCCATGTGGAAGAGATACCTGTGCATTATCTATCTATCTATCTATCTATCTATCTATCTATCTATCTATCTACCCATTCCATCTTATTGGATTAAAAAACCAAACATAGATGTGAGATAAAAAAATAATTAAAAGTATAGGGCATGCAAGTTATGACTAGACAAGTTTTTATGTGGGAAAAAATAGCATTTGAAAGTTTTAGTGGTTTATAAGCTCAAAGTGGGCCAGAAGTTTGATGGGGCACTCCAAGAATTTCCTGTGGTCTTTGATCTATATTAAGAAGTACATTATCCAGAATAAGTATAAACCAACAGCATGGGGATACAGTATAGAAAGAAATACTGATGGATAGGAAATAAAAATGATAGGAAGTCTTATTCTGTTACAAAAATAAACATGTTAAAATCTATTTTAAAATTGATAACTAGAATTAAGAGTAAGTTTATTTCAAAATTATGAAGACAGTACAATAACCTACCTCTCCTCACTTTTCTTTTCCAATTCAGATAAAATGTTAAAAAGCCTAAATCACATATCAACCAGATTACTTTTCTCTGTTTCTGCCAGTCTCTGTCTCTGAATCTGTCTGCATCTTTCTCCCTCCATCTCTAGTATCTGTAGCTGACTCCCCTACTACAAATGTATGTACCCACATGTATAAGAACATCAAAAGAGGGGAATAAGATAGGAACATAAAAATATCAAGAGAAAAGTTTTGTAGAGGGAAAATGGTATTAGACACAGAATTAGAAGTCCTAGGGTCAAGTCCCAGCTTTGCTTATATTCCTTGATATTTGAATAAATCCCTTCATGTTGCTGGGCTTATTTTCCTTATTTATAAAAATTGAAGGATCATGCTTGCATTATTTACTTCATAGAGTTGCCATAAGAAAAGGTCCTAAGAACTATAAAGCCTGATTTAAATGTGAATAAACATCTTATATTTTTTCAAACTTACATGTCTCTGAGAGATAACATCCTTTACTCTATTTCTTTTTTGCAGTTCCTTAATTCTTATGAATGTCATTCTGCAAACATCCACTAGGTACTCTTTCATCAGCTTCTGGGTGACATTCATTTTTATTTCTTCAAAGACAGTAAGTTTCCTCAACTCACAGGCATAGAGTAATACTAGTAGACTATGAGAAATGAGCAGCCCATGTGCTATCCTGGTAACCATTTCATGTTAAGAAAAAATTTGGAACTATGCTCAAAGGGCTATAAAAGAATGCCTGCCCTTTGATCCAGCCATACCATTGTTGGGTTTGTACCCCAACGAGATCATAGATAAACAGACTTGTATGAAAATATTTATAGCTGCACTTTTTGTGGTGGCAAAGAACTGGAAAAGGAGGGTATGTCCTTCAATTGGGGAATGGCTGAACAAATTGTGGTATATACTGGTGATGGAATACTATTGTGCTCAAAGGAATAATAAACTGGAGGAATTCCATGTGAACTGGAAAGACCTCTAGGAATTGATGCAGAGTGAAAGGAGCAGAGCCAGAAGAACATTGTACACAGAGATTGATATACTATGGTAAAATTGAATGTAATGGACTTCTTCTGTACTAGCAGCAATGCAATGACACAGGACAGTTCTGAGGGATTTATGGTAAAGAATGCTACCCACATTCAGAGGAAGAACTGCAGGAGAGGAAACATATAAAAAAAAAACAACTACTTGAACACATGAGTTGAGGTGGACATGATTGGGGATGTAGACTCAAAACTACCACACCAATGCAACTATCAACAATTTGGAAATAGGTCTTGATCTATGACACATGTTAAAACCAGTGGAAATGTGCATCGGCCATGGGTGGGGGAAGTGTGAGGGGTGAAGGGGAAAGTAGGAGCATGAAGCATGTAACCATGTTAAAAATGAATATTAATAAATGGTAAAAAAAAGTTTTCATGATTCAGGCCCAAGATTACAGAGATCTACAGAGGTGGGATTTAAGATTATAGGACATTTGGGGGAAATAGTTCTTCTGTTGGGATGCTATGTGAAACATCTTCCTTGACACTAGGGCTTGACCTTAGAATAGTATATGTTTTCCTGTTTTTTTCTTTGATTGATGTTGATAACTCAGAAGATCAATGAACAAAGTTATCTTTGTGGTCACAGCTATCATAGAACATCATATGACTTTAACATGTGCTTTATAGATCATTTGTCTGAGAACATTTTCTTCTACTGAGTAAAATTAAAAAAAAAACTCTTACTCAAAAAAAAAAGTGGGGAAGATTCCTGACTACATTGAGTTGAACCTCTATGGTGAATTTATAGAAAATCATGTACAAAAATCCCATAGTGCTATGAGAAACAAGATATATGAAAAATTAAAAAAAGTATGAGAAGCCTTGCATTAACTAATATACAGCTAAGTATGCAAGAACAGAAAAGCATTATATACAAAGACTATTTAACAATGCAAACAGAAAGGAAAGACAAGAAAAAAAAAACACTACCATTAAAATGGTCAAATTTGGCCTCAAAAAAAGTTGAACACATGTACCCCCTTCCTTTCATTAAAGAATTAGAGAATCATGGTTGTGAATATTATATAAAAATTTCAGATATCAATCAGTTGGTTTTGCTAAGATATTTTTCTTTCCTTTTTTTAAATCTTTGACACATAGGATGGCTCTGTGAGTAGGGGAGAGAAGAGGGATATATTCAGAAATTAATGTGATATAAAATTATTCCTAAAATAAAATATTTTTTACCTTAAAATGAATTGAAAAAATATACCTTTAAACATTCTACTAAACTAATTTAGAAATTCTGTCTACAATTAGGAAGTACTGTAAGGATAAACATTTAAAAAATTAGGTATTATTATATGATTTTACCTCTTTATTTAATCCAATAATTATTCTTGAAAATTCTTTACTCCTCATTCCTAATTCTGGAATAAGTGTGCCTGTATCTCACATCACAGAGAAGAATACTGAAGACCAAAGAAAGGAAGCAATTTTCATACCACCAAACAAAACCACTTTATTCAGTAAATGTTTATACATTACCCATGTGGTCCACCTTCTATTCTCTTGATCCATGTATATTGTAGTTTTCCAACATATATAAATTAATATCAACTTTTGAAATGGCAGCAAAATGAAATGGGTTAATCAACTTGTCTTTCAGATAGAAAATATAGGAATAAGTAACCAAAAGAGCCACTGATCATGAATGATCAGAATGCTAAGAGCCAGGAGGAAAAAAGATTAGGATTATTTAGTCCCTTGTTTAATGGGTTTCCTGACTCCTACTTTGATGCTCTACCCTGATATCTTGGATAAGATCATTTTATCTAAGAACCTTTGATCAAAATTATTGCTTTTCAGTTGGGCAATTTTTAAATCTTAAAAACTTTCATTCAATCACATATTTTTTGTTAATAGATTACCTATATACTTTAGATTGGGGTATGTTTGGGATAGTGTGTCTATTGATACCATGAGATAAGTCTTCTTTATCTTTCCTTCATTGTAGCCCCACTTAAGTTTGGTCTAGGGCAAAAGAAAAGGGGAACACATGTTACTTAGATTGTAAATTGGTCTATCTTGAAAAAAATTGTTATATTTTAAGAAAAGTCACAAATCTCCAAATCTTTGTCCTAGTAATTCCAAAACTGACTATACTCCAAGGATATCAAAGGCAAAAATTTATAGTTATATATTTTTCAAAATATTCATAGCAGCACTTTTTTTTCTGAGAGCAAAAAATTGCAAGCACAGTAGGCGGCCAAGATTGGAAGATTGTTGAATAGATAGTATTTTATGAACTTAATGAAAATTCCTATACCATCAAGAACTGAAGGATGTAAAAGAATTAAAGTCATATATGTACTAATACAGAATGAGAAAGTCAGCACATGGAGAACAATATACACAGTGATTAAAATAAAGTAAATAAAAATAAAATCAAACATTATATATTTATGATGTCCAATTGTAGGCAAAGTGGAAGCATTAGGACAATTCACCTCCCTTATTATCTTGGAGAGATGATGGACTATTGCACAAAGGAGGGTGTGTGAGTTGATTTTACCTAAATTTTCAGGGATTTTTTTTTGTTATTGCTTTGCTTACAAAGTAAGCATCATTCCACAGAAGTATAATAATAAACAACTTGTGTGTAAAACAAAAAGCTTCAGGGAAAAAAATCATAGAATCACTAGAATAGATTCCTTGAGAGCAAAGGCAAAAGAGGAGAATATTTCAGTATTCAGAGTGGTAGACCACTGAAGCTGAAATTAACCTAATTGTCTTGTCTGAGAAATGTACTGAAATGGAACTTGAATCCTAGAGTAGAAATGACTTGCCCAAAGCTCCCATTTTGTAGGCTAGTGACAGAGTTATGATTGGAGAAGCTTCTAGTCTACTAAAAATGGGAAGCAGTATTGTTTTGTGCATAATGAATTCTTTTTCACCGATTAGTAGATGTGGGAAAAGCTGACTTTTTTCTATTGACCAATTTTATCATTTTTAAGCTGACATTTGAAAGGAATGATTACAATGTATTAATGTTTTCTAGTCACTTCACATAGGTATGAAGGAAAATAATATAAGAATTGTTGAAATACTACATTGAATAAAATCTATACAGTGAAATAGACCTACCTTAAGCCTGCATTTAACTTGGTCAATAACAGTGATATCTTAGATGATAACACAAACTGGATCTTTTGTTGGTTATTGACATACAAAGAGAAAGCCAGTGTCATATAGTAAGGGTAACTTCTTTTTGGATTAAAACAAGGTTCTCAATATTGAAGTTTCTTATCCTGTCTATTCTTTTAAATATATAGAAACCTTAAAGTTTTTCAAGTTTTAGCTTTATTGGGTTTTCTTTATTTGTTCCTATTAGCAATTCACTGCATGTTTTTTTTAATAGTTATACTGTTGACCAAATCTCAAAATTAATTTTCCCCATAAGCTTTACTTCCGAACTATCCTGCCTAGTACAGTGGTGGGAAGAAGAGAGAGGAAGATGCTCACAGAGAGATAAGAGAGACTACAAAGGGGATATCTGGTTTTATATTTCTTTGGATCTATCACTTCTTGGAAGACCTTGATCTTACAGTTCTTTGTCTGTCAAATGGAGATAACAGCCTTGTTTGCTGCTCTGGCTCAAAAGGAGATTAAACTTAATGAATGTCAGAAAGAGCAACTTCTGTCAAGTCCTCAGGGTATTTCAAAGACAGTAATTTGGCTTTGCAGGATGTAAGAAAAGGCATATGCTTTGCCACTCTCTAGAAAATAGAGGAAGTCATGAACAAATGTCCCAAAAGGTTTAGTCTCACACAAATCACATCTTTTTTTCCCCAATAGTTGTAGAGTAGTTCAATCATGAGGCGCATGTGGTCCAGCATGTCTAAAAGGGTCATGTAAAAGCTGGTTTTCTCTTGACAAATTCTAAACTCTGACTATAGAATACTTCCTTTTCCTCTCTTCCACCTTCCTTATTTATGGAGAATCACAGAGAGAGTTACTGGAGAAATGCACTGCAGGTTTTGCTTCCCAATTTGGCATCAAGTACTTTTGCTTACTATATAGCTTACACCTACAATACCCTTTTCTGCCTAACTTTGCTGAAATCAAATCCATCATTTAAATCATACATTTAAATACTTCAATGAATCCATGATATTATTGGTGTGAATATTTCTCCAGCCTTCTCCATTCCTCAAAATCTCATGTTATTCTTGCCCATACATTTCTGTAAATCCTTAGGGGGTCTGCCCAACTAAATGGTCTTCCTCTTTGTCTTTTATGTCTCATGAGTGCCAGTGAATCTCTTAGGGCATCTGTTCACTGTCTCTCATCCTCAATACATGACTATGGCATCTCCTTTTTAGCCATAGATGTATCCAAGATACAATGTAATTTTTCTGTTTCACTTTTGAAGTCCCATACAACCTGTCTCTAACTTATCTTTCCACTTATTTAATCAAACTGGCCTTCTTTCTATTCCTCTCATATGAGAAGATTTCTCTCCCATCTTTTTACTGGATGTAACACATGTCTGGATTGCTCTTTCTCCTTACTTTGGGCTCATAGAGTCCTTCTCTTCCTTTGAAACAAAGCTTGATGACTATCTTAATACAAAAAGTATTTTCTGATTTCTCCAAATACTAGTGAGCTTCCTCCCAAACTACATTGTATATAGACCATTTGGTATTTATTTTTATTCTCTTTATATTTATTCTGTATTTATGTACACATATGCTTGTATTCTGAGGAAAATTAATATTTAATTGTATTATTTATCATTATTTCCATAGGAAGTTCTTTCATTTTGCCCAAGCCCCTTTAGCTTTCTATTGTTTGGCTGATTCAGGTCACTTTTTAATCTAGGCCTTAAGACATCTAACTTATTTTTGTCTTTTGTTCAAAGCTCTTACTTTTAAATTAAAATGCCAAATTAAGAAATTTGAAAATGGGGTGTGTTTGCAATTTCCTCATTTAGTAAAGATGCACCTTCCCTGTGATGCAGTAATGAGAAAATAATTAAGGTCCCCAAATCCATCTCCTCTTTTGAAATATTCACCAATGAGGGCTATCAGAGGATGTCCAAAGAATGAACTATCATGCCAACGAAAGAGGAGAAAACTCCCTTTATAAGAGAGTCTAGCTCACTGAGAGTCTTTCACTTGGGAAGCAGGTTTATGCATGCCCTCGCCAGTAAAAAATGTTATTTCTTGGAGAAATGGGCTCATTTATTTGTTGATTAAAATTCCAGGTATTATACTTCTCCGTTACAATATAAGCTTTTTGCAAGTAAGAATTATTTCATTTTTTTTATATTTGTGTTCTCAGTACTTAGTATAATACCTGACACATAGTAAGTACTTCTCAAACACTTCTTGATTGACTCATGTCTTTTACGTCATTTATAGTGCATGAATCATCTTTGATAATATACTGCAGTCTGCTTCTACTCAATATGCATTTCCTCAATGTCCTCTGCATTATTGATGATTTTGTCTCTTCTGAGGCTGTGGTATTGAATAAATCATACTCATAAGATATCAGTACATGATGATGCCCTATTGAATTGTGCCTGCAATGTTTCCCTTGTAACCTTCCAGGAAGTTTTGGGTTCAGATTCAATCTCTGATTCATACTGGTATGACATGACCATGGGCAAACAATTTAAAAAATTTTTAAGCAGCAAAATTCTTATCTGTAAGAACAGAAACAATAATACCTATACTATTTTCCTCATTGAGTTGTTGTAATGCTCAAATGTGATAATGGTTGTAGGGTGATTTGCACACCCTACCACATGATAGAATTGACAGCTATTTAAATCTAGGTAACTCACACTTTAAAACTGAACTCATGCCTTCCATGAAAACTTGCCTAATTTTTCACTTGATAATTATCTTATCTCATAGAACATTTTATGTCTACTTGTCTAATTAAATTCACTTCTACCACACAAATGGAATTCTTTTAACTATTCTCTGGAGACTTCCTGGAAATTCTCATTCATTCCTCAATGAGTTCAGTACTTAGCTCACAAGTTTTCTCTCCTATCCAACTCAAGCACCCTAACCACTCAGTTCCTTAACCTACTTGCTTTCCAGGATTTACTCCATCCCAACTCAAACATATATAAAAATGATTTTACCTTTTATCTTGCCATTACCCACAAATTCACCACCTCTATGGTTCAACAGTTCTGAAATCTCCTTACCTCACTATAATCTATTAATTATCCACATCTTCTTTTGTTTGCTCTCATTAAACCTTATTTTTCATCTATATAATGAACAACCTCCAATCCTTAGACTTCTCAGTTCTCTCCTATGTTATCACCCCTCCCATAGCCATTCTCTCTTCTTCACCTTTTCCCCTTGGTAAAATAGCTTAATTCTACTCTGTCCTCTTTTATTGAGTACCTACCCCTCTTATCACTTCACTCTGTAGAATGTCAGTTTTGTATCACTTCCATCAAATGCTGCTTTCACTATTTTACAATGCTGCTGAACAAAGGTGTAGAAAATCACATAAATGCTCCAAATCCACAGCAAATCTATATTATACCACCTCAAGGGATGCTCAACTTTTATGGTTGCTAGGCAATCCTTCACTTATCAGCTCACTATCCCATTCTTCACAGTGACTCTTTCAAATGTTTTGATCCCTCTTAAAATCTCTCATAACTCTTTTTTCTCCCACCCTCCAAGCAGAGAGCCTTCCTTGACTCCTATTTTACAGAAACAATTGAAGTCATTTGAAACAATTGAAGAGTTTCCTCTTCTTCCCTCTGTCTTTCTTTTTAATTTAAATTTATTTGTTTGTTATATAAAAATACTCATAAAACTAAGTCTTATTTTCATTTACCCATTCTTTCTCTGAAGATGGACACACACAAGTCATTCTTCAAACAACATTTGTTTTGCTGTATATAATGTTCTTTTGGTTCTGCTCATTTCACTCTTCATAATTTCATGTATATCTTTCCATGTTTTTTCTAAAATTAATCTGCTTGTCATTTTTCATGGTGCATTAATATTCCATCACAACCACATGCCACAACTTGTCAAGTCATTCCCCAATTCTTGGGCATCTCTTCAATTTCCAGTTCTTTGCTACCATGAAGAGGACTGATATAAATATTTCAAAAGATATAGGTAATTTTCCTTTTTACCTTTTTCACATTAGGAAATAAATCTAATAGTGGTACTTTTGGTTCAAAAGGCACAAATGGTTTATAATCTCTAAGCATAATTCCAGATTACTCTCCAAAATGATTTAATCAGGCCACAATTCCAACAACAGTATATTGGGGTCCCCATTTTCCCCAATCCTTCCAACATTTGTCATTTTGCCCTTTTATTAAGTTAGCCAATGCAATATGTTTGAAGTGATATCTCAGAAGTTGTTTTGATTTGCATTTCTTTAATCAATAATGATTTATAGTATTTTTTGTTACTTGTATAAAGCTTTGATTTCTTCAACCAAAAACCATCCATGTCTTTTGATCATTTATCAATTGGGGAATGGCTCAATTTTTATATATTTGACCCAGTTCTTTATATATTTTAGCCTCTATCTGAGGAATTGTTTATAATTCTGCACAGCTCCCCCCCCCCAGCTAACTGTTATTCTTCTAATCTTGGCTACATTAGTTTTTTTTTGTACAAACCTTTTTTTTAATGTATTCAAAATTATATACCTTATATCTCCTAATGCTTTCTATATCTTTCTTATCAAATATTATACAGATAGATGCCTCTGTCACTAGCTCCTCCTTCATTCATTCTCACATGAAGAAGTGATCCTTTTGCTAAACTCTCTACATGCATAAGGAATTTTATTGCATCCTATCTACCTCAACAGATTATTTTCAATCTCTATCTACTCGTTCCTTCCTTAGTGCCTAAAAAATATGCCTGTAACTCTTCCATCCTGAAGGGGAAAAAACAAAAAAGACTTTGGTCCATCCCTGCTATTCTATAACTCTTCCACCCCCTTGTGGCAATAAACAAACAAATAAATAATAATTGATTTGGACCACTCTCTCTCAGCTTTCCCCATACAAAAGCATTCATAATTAAGAAGAAGGTTAAATAATACCAAGGAAAAAAACTGCCTAGGTCTTACAGAAAAAGAAAGCATAAGCTGTCTCCTACTGTTGGTGTGAAGATTTTTTTCCTGTATGTCATAATAATTACATCATTTCCTGAATGGTTTGAGAACCATGATGTAAATTTGAAAACTCTAAAATAATTCAGTTATAAGATTCTTCTTGGAGAAATATAAAGCAAAATAATAGGGTGTCCCCAGAAGAAATTTCAGCAATATAGCTCTGATGAAAATAATATCTCTGACTCTTCAAATTAAAATGACCAATGTAATGTTAAAACATGTCCCCTTCCTCAGCAGGTTATTATCAAATCTTAACTGGAAAGCTCTCAGCAGCCATGTGATCTGTAAAAATGGACTGCTTCTGATACTAAGATTTAGGAAACAAAATATTGATTAGAAATTCAGCTGGTTTACGTGGTCATCAGAACCAAATGTGTTTTGGTTTTGCTAACCTATTATACAACAATTACTTTTTGTGCTTTGAGTATAGATTTTTACATTACTGTCTGTAAGCATGTCTTCTGCCTGATGCATAGAATAATGTTCCTGATTTTGTGCCAGGTTAAATTAAGCTAAAAAAATAAAAAATCACCTCTTAGTTGTACAGGAACTTTCAAATCAAATTCTATTTGAAAATTCTATTAAAGCATTCATCATTGTTTCATCAGTGAACTTCAAAAATCCAAGTCATTGTCAGTCCACTGAGTGGCCAGGCTACTTTTGAGAGATGTGGTCCTAGGATATATATATATATATATATATATATATATATATATATATATATAT
>NC_058132.1:115464922-115513398 GCF_016433145.1 Gracilinanus agilis | reverse complement strand
TATATATATATATATATATATATATATCTTCAATAAAGGCATAATTATCAAAGTTATAGATGATACAAAGATGGTAAGGATAGATACCATACTCTGTCAAGACTTTCCCCCCTATATTCTATGCTATATATTTCTGCTAAAGTGATATTCATTAATGAAGGTTTGTCCCTAAATTGGAGAATGGCTGAACAAATTGTGGTATATGATGATGGAATACAATTGTGCTAGAAGGAATGATGAACTGCTTTATTTCTATAAGAACTGGAAAGACCTATATTAACTGATGTGGAGTGAAATGAGGAGAACCAGGAGAACATTATACACAATAAATTAAACATTTGGGGACAATAAAATGTAACGACTTTTCTACTAACAGCAATGCATTGATCCAGGACAACTCTGAGAGACTTATGAGAAAGAATGTTATCCATAGCTAGAGAAAGAACTGTTAAGAGTAGAAATGAAAAAGAAGATATACGATTTATCATTTGTTTATATGGGTATATGACAGTGGTTCCCAAACTTTTTTGGCCTAACGCCCCCTTTCCAGAAAAAATATTACTTAGCCCCCTGGAAATTAATTTTTTTTAAATTTTAATAGCAATTAATAGGAAAGATAAATGCACCTGTGGCCATCACTGCTCCCCTGGATTGCTGCAGCACCCACCAGGGGGTGGTAGCGCCCACGTTGAGAATCACTGGTGTATGATTTGAGGTTTTGGTTTTAAAGGATTATTACAAAAATGTATAATATGGAAATGTATTTTGAGAGATAATACATGAACAACCCAGTGGAACTGCTTGTCAACTCCAGGAGGTGGGAGAGAAGAGGGGAGGGAGACAACAAATATCATGTTAATATGGAAAAAAATAAAGTGATATTCCTTAAGTGCTGATCTGATTGTATCACTTTCCTAATCAGCAACTCCACTTTCTCTTTATTGTCTATAGAATAAAATATGAATTTCCCTGTTAAGCTTTTAAAACTCTTTACAATATTCCTCCCACCTATATTTCCATTCTCATTGTATATTCCTCCCTGTCTCACTTTCTATAATGCCTCCAAACTAATATTCTCTCTATTCCTCAAATAAAATATGACATCTCATGTTTTTGTGCCTTCATAGTGGTTGTGTCTTTATCCTTCCCCCTCATCTGAAATTCATTCCCTTCTCATCTATACCTCATAGAATCCCTCTCTTTTTCCAATATGCAGCTCAGGCACCATCTTCTAATTGAAGCCCTTGCTGATCTCCCCCAACTAATAATACCATTCCAAATAACCTTGCATTTAAGTACTTTACATTTATTCTCTCTCTCTTTCTTTCTTTACTTATCTATGTATTGTGTATTATCGCCCTTATTATAATGCAAACTCCTACTTTAATTGCAAATATATATCATTTGAGTATTTTTTATTTTTTCCCAACACCTTGAACAGTGTCTGGCATATAATAAGTGCTTAATAAATGCTTGTTGATTGATTGATAACAGAGTAAAGATCCAAATAGATGTAGGAGAACGGATAAGAATTAAAAAAAACTCCTCAAGATTGCTATAACAACCTATTACCAAGTAGAATGGAGTTACCACAGTTAGAGTCTGACACAACATTTTTATGTGATAAGCTTTGCCTCTATGGAAAACAAAGATGAAAAGAACATCTGTGAGGGAGAGAATATTCACAGAGGAGATCTGTGCTATATGTAACATAGGACTAGCACTCCATCTATTGTGCTACCTCTCTGCCCTATAAATATAAACATAAACTTACAAAATAATTCTGAGATGAATGAAAAAACTAACAGGGTTTATTTCAACTCCAAGATTCAGTGATACTTGGTGCCTACTCATACCAGTGTCTAATGTCTTTATTTCCTCTCAAGTGTCAAGGATCCCCCACTAGAAGACACTTCCTGGTATTGCCTTCCAAAGTAAATGCTCCAAGTTTTTGAAATTTCCCATTATCTCCTTTCACTCCCTAGGACCTTTCCTGTCCCTTCAAAAGTAACTTGTCTTGTGCTATAATATTTCATTTATTTATTTATTTGATATTCCTTCCTAAAGCAAATTATCTGGTAACCAATTTTTAATATTTATTAATTTTTAATTTATATGGAAAAGTTAGTTAAGACATGATTACTGGCCTTAATGAATTTATCAGATTATCATATTACATACATAACAGATTCATGTGACACAAGGATACTATACTAAGGACATAAAAGAAATATGAAAAGGCTATGAAATTAGATAATGGAAGGATCACTTCCAACTGGAAAGAATAAGAAGGGCTTCAAAAAGGAGGTGACATTTGAACTGGGCCTCAAAAATTGGGTGGTAGGGGAATAAGTAGAAATATGGAGAGAAGTGAAAGGTTTTAGTGACCAGATGTTTGACATTAAGAGAAATGTATCCAAATGATTTTGAATGTATTGACTGGTGATAATTGAATAAAGAATTAATTCGCTTAAGTAGGGAACTCAGAAGGTAGAATAAGTTTTAGGGTGTATTATGGAAGAGCCCTAGAGGGATGTTAGGTGTTACAACCCACCTAGGAACTCCCCAGGGCCAGTGAAGAACAAACCCTTGGTTTATGAAAAATAAAGTTTATTTTTAGAAAGGAATAAAAGTACCTGCTAGGTATGACCCTAAATCTATCCAAACTAACTCTATCCAACTGTCTAAGTCTCTTTGGAAAAGAGAGCCTTCATTTCCTTCTATAGGCCCTGCTTGATCTTCCTATACTATCTAAGACAACCTCCAGTGCTATCTGACTTAATCTAACTTAAAACCAAAAATTAATAGGGAAAGAAGTGGAAACAACCTCTGTGTTTGGCTTCTATACTAAGTAACTCAAAATTATAGGTGGAAAACTTTGAATTACCTTAGCCAATAGAATTCTGCTAGATGTCTCAGGGAAATTAGTTTCTTCCAAGCAAACCCTCTACCTGGATGTCAAAGATTTTCTCCATAAAAATCCTAACTTTCCAGGGAGAATCTCTTAGAACAAAATTCCTCCTTCAGCTTGATGGGAGTTGTAGGCAGTGATAAAACCTCCCTCCAGCTTGGTCAAAATCCAAGAAGGAAGTGAAGTTCAGTTATTTCCAGTTGTAGACCCACAATTCCTTTCTACCCAGAATCCTTTCTCAGGGCTTCTCTCAAAATTTCCTTCCTTCAACTAACCCTAGAAATCAGACTATCCCTAACTTATTCCTACAAGGGGAAAGCTACATTTAGTTTTAAACATGTTGCTTTTGAAATGTTTATAGATATGAAGGGAAAGGTATTCAAGTGATAGAGGGAATATAAACTAGTAAAGAGTGTCTACTACTCATTCAAGAAATTTGATAACAGAAGGAAGAAAAGACCTAGGAATATGGAGGGCAATGCCTAAGCATAATTTTTCCCCAGGCTCTGTGTCTAGCATAATGGCTAGTAAATAATAGATACTTGACAAATATTTGTTGAATTAAATCAAAGTTAAACCATTTCAAGGTATAACTAGTCACTGTTGCTTAATATATTATTTTTCTCAGATTTTTTTTCATTTTGACAAAGGATTCATTAAATACCCAAAGGAATGACTCTCTAATGATGGAGGAAAAGGAAGAAGAAAGGCAGAAAGATTTGTTAGCAAAGAGAACTTTTCATGATCAATCTTCTCACAAGGCCAATTGTGATGATGGACTTTTTTATATGAAAAATTTTAACACAGGTCTTTTTTATGTAGTTCATAAACATGAATGTCCTTGCTCTTTATGTCTGCATTGGCATTCTGATTTATAGCTAGGGTTCAATAAATAATTTAAATAGGGAAAGAGCACAGAAATTGTTCCTTTCTATTATACTGTGCAATGTGTTCCCTTAGCAAGTAAAACCAGTATAACAGCTCCTATGTAGTAGGATAGTGCCTCTTCCCCTAGTCATTAAGCATAATACTCATTTCATGAAAGGTTCAACCAAACTTTGTCTCCTTCTTAAGGCCTTTACTTATGACCTTAATGGACAGTAATTGTCCCTAACTCCAAATTTTCTTAGATTAGCTTGTTTTCTGTAACCACATTCTATATTCTATCATACTTATCAGTGTTCATGCCATGTCTCCTCTAATAGGCTAGAAACTCCCTAAGAGGGAAGACTGGGCCATTTTGCACCATTGTTTCCCCAACACTTTTTTATTTCAATTGATTAGGTCTTTGATAAAAGTGTTTTTAATGAATAAAATACAGGCTTAAGATTCCTAAGACCCATCTGAAAACAAGCAGAATTATCTGAAAAATACCAAGTTTGAGGAAGAATATGTCAAAAAAATGGAAAATATTTATGTTTGGATAGGGGGGTATTAATTAAATTAATTATCCCCACTCCAACTCAACAAATGAATATATGTGTTTTCTCAAGTGATAACATCTGTGTTGAATTATACATTCTTCCAAGTGTATTCGATTAGTTGATAAAAGTCATTAATCAGTTTGGAAGGAGTGAAAGCCATTGACTGAGATCAAGTGATCCTATACAGTAGGTGTATTGGGATTGGCTAAAGAGACTTGAGATCTTCTTTTATACAAACTAGTGAATGTTGCATAAAATAGCAAACCAATTTGGAAGATTCCAAACAAGCCCCTAAGAGGGAGTCACCTTTAGTATTAGATATGTTAGATATTACCCTTAATACTCTGAGGACAAATGTAGCTAGCTGCCTCGACAGCACTCAATCGACTAGTTCTAGTGTTAGTTGGTTTGGTCAGCTTTAGAGACAGTAATACAAAGGTACACATGAATAGACCCCAGTTACCTTCTAGTGTGTTCCTAAAGCTGAAATTAGCAACTCTGTCCATGGAACCAGCTTCATATTGAGTTAGGCTTAGGCAAGATTCCACATCAGCTGATGTGGGAAGTCTTGGTGTTCTCACTCGGTCATGGTTTCCAGGGCTACGGAGCAGGGGTCCTTCTTCTGTTGCATTACACAAGGCCTGCTGGGTGTTGTATTCTTCTGATCGACTGCAGATAACCTACACAAAATACTTTTTGATTAAAAGACTTTCTGAACCATTAACATAAAAGATGGAGATAAAATTAGTGGAGGTCTATCACTGATTAATGACCTTGGCTAAGTCACTTTTTCTCCCTCTGCTAATTTCTAGATCTACAAAACTCTGTGAGTGTGTATGTGCATGTCTGTAAGTATTTTGAGGGAGGAGGAGATGGAAATGATTGGGTGAAAATCAGTTAGATTATATGTAATGTTCAATATGACTACAGCTACCTGCATAGTAAAACATAGTAAATCAAAGTAAAAAATTGTGTTTATATATTATCTGATATAGCATACTTTAATAAAATTAACATGATGTTAGAATACTTCATTGGAACTCCTAATATCTCTACTTATTAATTCTCTTGTTGTGATGAGTCACTCCCCTCCTCCGACACTCAGTTTCTTCATCTTTAAAATGAGAATAATAATGCCTGCAATACAATTTAAAGACTGGCAATTAAATAAGATGTATGTCAATGTTTTGAGGAGCATAATATATCCATTTTTTCCTTTAGATTCTGAAATCTTTCTAAAATAGACATACAAACTGTTCCCTCCCCCTCCCCCCATAGCTTAATTAGAAACATGGATCAAATTATTAATCACTTCTAACATCCTATATTTATTCATCTTCCTAACTCTCAGCAAAATAAAAAATAAAAATGATTAATTACTTGGGGAGAGGGTAGTGTGCTTTTTATTGATTTTTGGAAGAAAATTTTCTTCATCTTTCCTAAATGAACTAAAGAGAAACAAATTTCTCTTTCAAAGTCATGTGGTAGCATGAGAGGTGAACCTTAATCCTAAGGTTAAGCCAATGGCATGTAAATTAGTGGCAGGCTACACCAAGCTGGAAGGATGGGCTTTGTGATGGATTGAATGTCTATTTTTTAACTAACCTAATTTAAGAAAAGCTGACTAAAAGTTTTGACTACCAGGTGATGAGTATTTAAAAAACAAATTCATGAACCATCTGTTAAGATATGGGATTTCTGTGATCTAATTCAGTGGAGAGGTGTATGCTTTATAGATCTCTACTGAGCCAAAGAAATTTCAGTTCCCAGTTCCCAAAGTGTACTGGTGTGTTGTTGTAGTAGTAGTAGTAGTAGTAGTAGTACTAGTAGTAGTGCCAGCATCAGCATCAATAGTAGTACTAATAGTAGTAATATAACAGCTTGCATTTATATAATACTTTAGAGTTCTCAAATCATCACATATGTTATATATAATTTACTATATATGTAAATGTACATCTGTATGTACCTGAAATCAGGAAGACTCATCATCATGAAATCTACTTCGACCTCAGATACTTATTAGCAGTGTGACAATGGGCTAGTAACTTAGCCCTGTTTGCTTTAGCTTTTTAAAAAATTTATTTATAAAGTGAAATGGAGAAGGAAATGGCAAACCACTCCAGTATCTCTGCAAAAAAAACCCAAACAAACAAAACAACCACAAACCCAAATGGGGTCCCAAAGAACCTTGGACATGACTGAAAAACAATTGAACAATACAGTACACATGTGCATGCATGCATACATACATACACATATAGATATAAAATTTCACTTGATACAACAATCTTGAGAAGTTGATACTATTATTATCAACAAATAAGGAAACTGAGGTTCACAGATCCTAAGTTAATTTTCCAGCATCATACAGCTAAAAAGTATTTGAGAAAGGATTCAAATTCAGATCTTCCTGATTCCTGGTCCAAAATTGTCCATTGTACAATCTAACTATAGTAGAGGGAACACTATAATTAGAATTAAGGTATTTCAGTTAGGCTCAAATCCTGTCATTACTATTAGCTACTAATAGTACCATAAGGCAAGTCATCTAATCTTTCTAGGCATCAGTTTCCTCAGTGGAAAATAAGAGGGTTGGACTAGCTCATTCCTAAGGTCAATTTAGATCTAAATCAATGGACTCATCTACATTATGTATAGTCCCCAAACTCAAAGGTGAGATATAATAACATTTGTCACCATTTATTTACAGATATTGATTTTCTTGGTGCTTAAGACCAACATAAGGTAGTAGAAGGACCTTTAGCTCAGCTATGGCTAACAGCCAATAGACTGCAGAGTTCAAAGAGGAAATGACTGTACTGCATAGTTTACTCTTTCAGAAATGAAATTCTCATTGATTTAAATTAAAATAAGAATTAAACCAGAATTATTGTCATAGCAACAGAGGATAGTGTCGTTTTCATTATATATATATATATATATATATATATATATATATTTTCCAACATAATTCTATAAATTTGCTGTTGTTATAAAACAACATAAGATTAGGTAAAAAAGGTTGCCTAAGGAAAAGTCACTGTGGTGAAATGGGAGGTACACTGGAGCTAGTACAGGCTCTGCTATTTACTACCACTGGGATTTGGGATAAATCCCTTTACTGCTCTGAGCTGGTGTCCTCAGCTCTAAAAGAAGGATAGGTCAGTGATTCTCTTTTACTTCAGAGGTTCTTTCTGTGGAAATATTTGTTCAAAAGCTTTTCAGGAAAAAAAGATTTTGCAGCTTCAGTGAGATTTACTGATGCATGTGATATATTGGGGATCTATATGCATAAATGTTCATGAATGTACATAGGTAATATAAAATATATGTGTATATTTGCATGTATCCAGAGGCACATCTATATTTATGTGCACATATATATTCATAAATATATATATATATATATATATGAATGCATGAAAGAGCTATAATTTCTGCATGTATGGGGAATTCTCAGTGTGGAAATTCCATCAACTAATGTAGATCTTTGGCCATTACTTAAGAGTAAGCATTAAATTAATATCAGGAATTGCCTGACATACTTAGAGATTACCTGATGTACCTACTATCATCCATTTAATATGAATGAATGAATGAAAAATCAAGATTAAATCCATTGCTTGGGACATATTAAGTGCTTGATAAAATAAAATCTTTGTTTATCTGTCTTTGTCTCTATTCTCTCTCTTTCTCTGTCTCTTTCTCTGTGTGTCTCTCTCTCCATTTTCCTTCCTTCCCAATCCATTTTTACATAGCTGTCAAAAGTTTCTTCCTAAAACACTAGTCTCCCAGGGGTCATGCCATCCCTCTACCTGAAAACCTAAACTACTAAAGAGCTACTAAGCTCCTTTTTGCTTCTAGGATAAAATAGAATTTCCTTAGTTTGACATTTAAGACTCTTATAATTCTGCTTCTAAATTATCTTATAGTCTCATTTCACTTTTCTCTTCTTTATAGAGTCTTCATTTTAACCAAACTAGACTATTAGCTTTTCTACAAATTTGATATTCTCTGCCCTAACTCCATATTTTCAATACAAGCCACTCTTTATACCTGTATAATGGGTTTTGGCACAAACCTAGGTCACCTAAAATGGTATTATCCACAGAGAATACATTGAGAGACTGCATTCTGGAGACTGGAGGAATAGAACATGTTTGGACATTTTGTATTAATCTACCATGTCCAATCTTTTTCCATTTGAGGTATATCTGCAACTATTAGCATCTTTAAAACATGATTGGCTCAGGAATTATGGGGTTTTTTTTGCTGTATTTATGTGTAGGGGTTAAAATACTTCTTCATTCCCAACTGCTGAGACCATTTAGTAATAGAGAAGTATTATCTCTAAGTATTATCTTCTTTCCTCTACTCCACTCCCAGACCAGAAAGCCCCAAGAAACAGCATGCAGTCTTTGGCCAGTGAGATTGTTTTTTTCCCCAATTGTAAAGGATAACCTTTAAGAAATAGCTAATATTGATTACTTTAGTGATTCATTTCTTTTTTAGTAAATTATTCCTAGCAGTTAGCCAAATCTTTCGGCCAAGTCAAACCAACACAGATATTTTCTTAGAAATTAAGCTACTTCCAGAAGCAGCACTTAATCATTTATGATAATAATTTAATTACAGAATAACTTTTGAGGAAAACATATATTTTAAAGCTAGGTTGGATTATTTTGGGGTGGAGCCAAGGTGGTTTAGGAATAGCAAAAGCTAAAATTGCTTGGAGAGTCCTTCCAAATCAATCTTTAAAAAATATCTCAAAATGACAGGAGACAAAAACCAATAGTAAGATGGAGTGAGTGGGTCTCTTCTGATGGTCAAAACTTGAAAGGTAGGCAGAGAGAGAGTCAACTTTCATGGATAAGGGGGGAACAAGAAGCAAAACCATACACAGAGGAGTGCTGGTCAGCCACCCCCTACCTATTGTGCCACATTCTAAGCCTGGGAATAGACCAGTGTCAGGTTCCCAGGACCCTGCCTACACCAACAGCCAAGAACCCCACACCCACACCTACTCCTTGAAGTACCAGGCCCTAGCACCAGACTGCTATAGTGCTTGACCTTTCAAATCTACTTTATTCTGAAGCCCTTAATCCCAGAACAAAATACCTTGGATTACTGAACCCTGCAAGCCATTAACAGAGGAAAAAGAATTATCAGTTTTCAGAATTCCCAGTCCACTGGCAAAAAAGGCTGGAAAAGTGAGCAAACAGTAAAAGAATTACCTAACCATAGAAAATTTCTATTGAGACAAAGAGCAAGGCACAGAGTCAGTAGAGGAGGATGATATCCAAGGAACCATATATAAAATTTAAAAGAAAAATTGGTATTTGTCTCAGTTGTTGGAAGAACTCAAAAAGGAATTCAAAATCAAATAAGACAGGTGAAGAGAAATGGGAAAAAGAAAATATGTAATATCTCTGAAAAAAACAATTTACCTGGAAAATAGATCCAAGAGAGGCAATTGAAGAATTATTGGACTACCTGAAAATCTTGATAAAAAATTCCTAGACATCACATTAGAAGAAATTATCAAACAAAATTGCCCTGATATTTTTGAACAAGAGGGTAAAATAGAAATTGGAAAAACCCATAGGTAGGTCACTTCTTGTAATAAATCCCCAAAAGATAACTTCCAGGAATGTTATAGCTATGTTCATGAGCTCCTAGTCTAAGAAGAAAATACTGCAAGTAGCCAGAAAGAAAAATTTAAATATCATGTAGCTTCAGACAGGATTACAAAAGATCTGGAAGCTTCCACAATGAAGGACCAGAAGCCATGAAATATGATATTCCAGAAAGCAAAGGAACTGAGTTTACAATCAAGAATCACCTCTCCATCAAAATCTGACTATATTCTTTCAGGTAAAATTTGGTCACTTAATAAAATAGAAGGTTTCCAGTCATTCCTGAAGAGAAGACTAGACTTAAAACAGAAAATTTGATGTCTAAATACCAAATTAAAGAGAATCATAAAAATAAGAAAGAGAAGGTTCTGAGTAAGGTCAAATTGTTTATATTCCTTAAAAGAAAGATGGTATTTGTAACTCTTACATATTTTCACATTATAGGAAGAGGGTGTGGTAGTAAGCTATTTAGGATCATATACAAACACAAAATCTAGGTGTGAAAAAGAATATTTCTTTATGAGAAATGGGAGGAAAGAAGTTAAATGTAGTGAATTATATAACATAAAGAGGTGTGGGTGGGAAAAATATTACAGTGGAGGGGAGGTTGAGGGTGGTGGTGGTGTATAAAATTAAACCTTTCTCTCATTGGAATTGACTCAGAGAGGAAAGAATAACTAGATTCACTAAGGGATAGAATCCTACAGAGAAGGAGAAAGTGAATAAAAAGGAGAGTTATGAGAACAGGGGTAATATAATAAAGAGAGAAGTTAGGGTGATGGTTAAGAGACCCTATAGAGAAGTAGGAGGGGAATAAGGAGGGTGATGATGGGAAAGGGTATAAAGTAAGGGAGGTGAAATGAGGGGAATGATTAAAACAAGACACTGGTATGGAGGGAAAGAATAAAAGGAGAAAGAACAGAATCAAAAGAGGAAAACAAGATAGAGGGGGATACACAAATCTCAATTATAACTGTGACTGTAAATGGGATGTACTCACCCACATAATAGAAGCAGATAGAAGAGTGTATTAAAAACCAAAATCCTACCATATGTTGTTTACAAAACCAAACAAACCAGGAGTAGTAATTATCATCTCAGGCAAATCTAAATCAAAAATAGATCTGATTAAAAGAGATAAAGAACTTAATTACATCTTGATCAAAGGTAGTATAGACAATGAAGTAATATCATTACTTATGTATTCACCAAATGGTATAGCATCCAAAGGAGAAATTAAAGGAGCTTAAGAAGGAAATAGATCATAAAATGATATTAGTGTAGGACCTCAACCTTCCCCAATCAGAATTAGATAAATCTAACCAAAACATAAATAAGAAAGAAGTAAAGGAAGTGAATGCAGTTTTAGAAAAATTTAAATTTAATAAATATCTGGAGAAAATTAGATAGGTGTAAAAAGGAACATACTTTCTTTTCAGCAGCCTATGGTGCATATACAAAAATTTGCCATGTACTAGGGCAACATTAGCAAACCTTTTAGAGATAATGTGCCCAAAATGCACCTTAAATCTGCCTGTGAGCTCTCCACATTACCCCAAACAGAGGAGTGGAGAAGTGCTCCCATTCAGTGGCTGGGTGGAGGGGTGGTGCTTGTGAAAAACATCCTTGGGCACTGTGAAGAGGGGAAACAGAGCAGCTCCCTCCAGCACACAAGGGAACACATTTCATGTATTTGTCCACAAGGTGCTAGGGGATAAAACTTCACAACCAAAAGCAAAAGAGCAGAAATAATAAATGCAACTTTTTTCAATTGATAAAACATTAAAAATTATAATCAATGATGGTTCTTGGAAAGGCAAATTAAAAATTAATTGGAAACTAAATATTCTAATTCTTTAAAACGGGCGGGGGGTCAAAGAACAAATCATAGAAATAATCACTGATTTCACTAAAGAAAATGATAATGAGGAATCAACATATTAAAATTTGTGGAATATAGCCAAAACAGAAAATTTATATCCCTGAATTCTTATATTAATAAAATAGAGAAAAAAATAGTTCAATGAATTGCATATGCCACTGAAAAAACTAGAAAAAGAATAAAATAAAAATTTTTTATTAAAGAAATAAACTGAAAATCCTAAAAATCAAAGGAGAAATTAGTAAAATTGAAAGTAGAACTATTGAACTAATAAATAAGACAGAATTGATTTAATTGGAAAAAAAATAAAGTTGATAGAGCATTAGTTAACTTGATTAAAAATAGGAAAGAACAGAGTCAAATTATGAGTATCAAAAATGAAAAGGATGAATTCATCTCCAATAAAGAGGAAATTAAATCAATTATTAGGAGCTATTTTGCCCAATTATATGACAATAAATATGACAAAATTGCCTAGATTAACAAGGTGGAAACAGAATACTTCAATAATCCTATCTCAGAAAAAGAAATTGAATAAGCTACCAAAGAAGTCCCTAAGAAAAATCCACAGTTCCAGATGGATTCACAAGTGAATATATCAAACATTTAAAGAACAATTAATCCAAAAGCTATATAAACTTTTTGACAAAATAAACAAAGAAGTAGTCATTACAATATTCTTTTTATGATACAGATATGGTGCTGATTACTTCAAAAACAGAGAAAGAAAATACAGAACAATTTCCTTAATGAGCATTGATGCAAAAATCTCAAATATAATACTAACAAAGAGAGTACAGCAATATATCACAAGAATTATTCATCATGACCAGATGAGATTTATACCAGGAATGTAACGCTGGTTTAATATTAGGAAAACAATCTGGATAATTGACCATATCAATAATCAAACTAATAGAAATCACATGATTACCTCAATAAATGCAGCCAAAGTCTTTGGCAAAGTAAAACATCCATTCTTTTTTAAAACATTAGAATGCAAAGGAATAAAAGGACCTTTCCATAAAATAATAAGTAGTATTTATTTAAAACCATCAGAAAGTATGATCTGCAATAGAGATAAGTTAGAAGTCTTCCAAATAAGATCAGGAGTGAAGCAAGAATGCCCATTATCACTATTATTTAATATTATGCTAGACATATATAAAGAAATTTTTTGAAGAAACAATTTAAGTGTTGGTTGTAGAATCTCTGATCTGGCCTGAGAGCATGAGCCAGTGCGACTTTGGAGTCCAGAAATCCTAGCCAGATGTGACAAGCAGCTCAGCAGCACAACCCTAAGTAACATGGAAGTCTCCAGCCCAGTAGAAACTTGCACTGATGATTTTGAACATGAATTTGGTGAGACTTATTCTATGTAGAAAATGAACTAATTTGTGTGCCTAATACAGCCCCCCCCCCAAATACATATAACTTCAGGTATAGGAGAGATTATACTAATGAGATGTTGAGGGAAATGTTTGTAAATATTTCTTTATAAAAGATAATCCATTGTTAAGTGGTTAAAGAGGACTGGCATGCCAAGTACTGGGCCACCAATAAATCTGAAAGTCACAGACATTGGGGCCTTGAGGCTATGACAGAAGAGAGAAATAACCCCAAACTCATCAAGGTACTGGAAAATATATATAACAGATCTGGCCCTGAGAGACTGGGCAGGGATGGTGGTGGTAAGTGTCTTTCTGGTCAACTCACCTTATAAAAAGACTTCTCTTCCTATCAAGCCCAGTTACTTCATACCTCCTTTCCCCATTCATATATTTGATTGTATCTCTCATTTGACCATATCATGTTCTAATGTGCATTATGCTTACTGGTAGACAATAAGCATTAAATTTCTTGAGCAAAGTGACTGTAGATAAATATATAAGGAATGGTTGGGGTTGAAATGAGATTTTCTCTGCCACTTTATGAGTACAAAATACAAATAATACATGAAGTATAATAATCAATGTAATAATAAAATGAACAACTCCACTTAAGTCTATCACTATCTCCATGAATTATCAGGAAATGCTTTTCTAAGCAACTGGATGAAATCAGTCTAAAGCAGAGATGAGCAAACTACATCCCTCAGGCCAGATGTGACCCCCTGAAATGTTCTATCCAGCTGCATGACATTATTCCTAATCTGATGAATACAATGAGTAGGTTACAATACAATGAAACTTTGAAAGAGTTGCCTTAGAAACAGACTGACAGATGAGCATTTCTTTTCCTTTGGCCCCCTCTTTAAAAAGTTTGCCCATCACTGATCTAAAGCAATTATAACTCTTATTCTTTCTTTGTTTTAATAAAACTGACTTTGCCATTGAACTCTGATCTTAAATGGGATCAGTTAGAACCATAAAATCTCAGAGATTGGAGGGATTCAGTAGATTATCTAGTCCAACCTATGTCTCCACAGGAAAACCTTCTATACTACATTATCCATTTGACAAAATAAAATTATTTGGTCTCCAGTGGAAAGACTTCCCATGATGAGAAAACTGATATCTTGTGAGGCACCCAATTTGCTTTGATGAGGTTCTAATAGTTAGAAGGCTTTTTTCCCCTGTCAAATGAAGATCATGGATAAGCTCCATGCATTTATTTTTCCTAGTTCTATACTTTGAGGTGAACAAAATGAATCTAATTCTTATGACAGATGAGAGTTTTGAAAGGAAGGAAGGGAGGTGGAAGGAGTGGGGGAAGTGGAGAGTCTGTACAAAAAATAAAAAAGGAGCCTATGTGGCAGCAAACAATTTGAATTAAGCCCAGGGAAAAATGTCATGAACCACATATCCCAGGGCCTGAATTTCTCCCAGGTGAGAGGCAAACCACTTAGTAAAGGCCCATTAGCCTTGTCTGTGCACTAAGGTATAATTTACTGTATTGAAGAAATTACTAAATGTTTCAAAAAGTCTTGCTTATGCAGAATACAGTTAATGCCTTCTTTGGGTTGTGACTTCTATGGATGTTTTTATGTATATTTTCTTCACTGTGTGGACATTCATTTCAAAGTGCAATTCCCTAAGTTTTAAAATTTCTTTAATTCTGAATTTAATTAACAGACAAAAGGGATGATTTCCATGTATAAAATAGAATTGAAAAAACCCAAGTATTTTATGTGATACCATAAAGCACAATTCATTAAGATTTTAATGAGAAAAACATTGCCAAGGCTAATGCTACATTTTCTTTTCTATTTGTCAGGCTCTTTGGTATGTGCAAGAGAAAAACATCATAGGGAAATTTGAAAAAAAGGTAGTCCTAGTTCTGTCTCTATTTAAGTTCCTCTTCTTTTCTGAACCTGAGTTTCTTCATCTTTAGGATTGACCAGAAGAAGCCTCAGCCCTTTCAAATACTAATAATTCCAGTATAATTACTATGACAACCCTACATAAACTAATCTACTTATTCAATGCCATTCCAACTAAATAATCAAAATAATTATTTTATTGAATTAGAAAATGACAAAATTCATCTGAAAAAAAGGTCAAGAATATCAAAAGAATTAATGAAACAATGTAAAGAAAGGAGGTTTAGCAGGCCCAGATTTTGAACTATATTATAAAGCAGTAGTAATCAAAACTATCTGGTAGTGGCTAGGAAATAGAAAAATAGTTTAGTGGAAAAGAACAGGCAAAATACAAACTGTATAGTAATCTTGAGTTTGACAAAAGTAGACATCCTAGTTTTGGGTATGAGAATACACTATTTGGTAAAAATTTTTGGGAAACCTGGAAACAAGTCTGACAGAATCTAGTTATAGACCAATATCTTATACCATTTACCAAAATAAGATAAAAATAGATACATACTACCCAAGGTATAGAGGGAGATTTCATATGTAAATTAGAAGAACAGGGAACATATTACCTATCAGATTTTATGAATAGAGGAAGAATTTATGGGGAAAAGTAGGTAGAAAGCATTGGGAGCTTTAAAATAAACAATTTTGAATATATTAAATTAAAAAGCATTTGTATAAACAAAACTAACATATCTAGGATTATCAGGAAAGCAGTAAGTTTGGAAAACATGGCAGTTTCTCAGAGTTCTCATATCAAATATGTGTAGAGAACTTTGTCAAACTTATAAGAATATGAGCCATTCCCCAATTTATAAATTTATAAAAATCAAAAGATCAAATCAAAAGAAATCATATATATATATATATATATATATATATATATAACACTACATGAAAATGCTACAATTCATTATTCATTAGCAAAATGCAAACCAAAATAACTGAGATATCTCACATCTATCAGATCATCTAAAATGATAAAAGGGCAAAATGTCAAATGTTGGAAGGATATGAAAAAATGGGGACACTAATATAATGTCATTGGAACTGTGAATTGATTCAATCATTTTGGAGAGCAATCTGGAATTTTGCTCAAAGTATTATACAACTGTGTGTACCTTTTGACCCAGCAATACTACAATAAAGTTTATTTGCTAAGGTGATCAAGGTAAAAGGAAAATAACTTATATTTTCTAAAATATTTATAGCAGATCTCTTTGTGATTCTAAAAAAATTGAAAATTGAATTTGGCAGCAAAATCCTTTGCCCCTACTTCTGAGACTATTGGGGTTTGGAAAGTCATTTCATTTCTCTTTCCATTTGTCTTTTCATCTCCTATCTATCTTTGAGACAGCCTGATGATACAAACTAACCGAATCTTTTCTTTGAGGAACCGCAAAAGAGAAGTAAAAGAAACAATCAAGGGTCTTCAGAGGCTATCCAGAGGCGTGTAACTTAGAAGGAGGAATATCACCTTCCTACTTTTGTTGTTTTTAAAGATTCAAATTAATAGGTAATCTCATTAATATTGGTATTCCCTCTAATGATGCAGATCAATCCATCTATGCCCATTTTTTTCCTTGCTTGTCCATGTTCTTCCATACATTTACCTAACAGTCAAAATTCCTTCCTTTTGATATCATATGGATACTGCTAGAATACTTGGGCTATTTACCTGTTATTCCTCATCTATATCATGCAAGAAGCCCACCTTCTTTTCGTATCATATATTTCCCTGGTGGCGTCTTTGATTCCTGTTCTTCAAAGATCTTGATTGGTTAAATGTGATAGGTTGCTCAAATCTACTACTTTGATTAGCTATTTGCTCTGTCTGCATTTCTGCTCAGGACAATAAAACACTCCTTGGAGTGGTTTACTAGACTTCTCTTCCAATCTCAATTTACAGTAGTCAAAATCCTTATATTTATAGTAATTAATTCAACTTAATCCAAGAAATACAGAGAATAGAATTGTCCCTGCTCTTGAAGAAAGGTTACTACTGGGAGGTTATATGAAAAAATAATAAATAGATTCAAAGTCTAAACAAAATAATCAAAATATTTTCAAATAGAGATGCTTCCTGATTTCTCTAGCTTCCTTTAAGACCCAGTTCAAATTCTATTTCTGCAAAAGGACTTTTCTTCTTCAGATTCTCCTTCCTCTTCCCAAAATTAGTACCTTCACTTTAAGTTTGCCTAACAACACACAAACACACACACACACACATCTTATATTAACATAGTGGTTGTATATTTTCTCCTTCATTAAAATGTGAACTCTTAAAGATAAGGGACCATGTTTTTGTCTTTCTTTATATCTTTAGAGCTTAGCACAGTGTCTGGCACATAATAAGAACTTTATAAGTGACTGTTAACTTGACTGAGGAGAAATAACAATTTGTTGGATTAGGAAGAGAGAGATGAATATACAGTACTCACAACCACAACACAACAATGAATCATTCAATGAATGAGAATTTATTAAATGTACAGTTTGGATTAGTTTTATTTTAGATAGCAGTAATATTTAAAAAATGTTCCTGATCTGAGAAGCTTAATATATTTAAAATAATGAAGTATATATACATGAACACTGATTCTTCATTCTGAGGACCAAGACTCAAATACTTCTTCTGATGTTTACTTTGTACAAATTATTTAACATCCCTGGGGCTCAATTTCCATAACTATAACATGAAACATTAAACTAGATTGTATTTGAGATCCTACCTGGCACTAAATCAATGATTCTGTGAAACCATGTATCCCCAGAGCCTTAGAGACCACACTTCTCTTTTAATTTTAAAATGAGGTTTAAAGTTTGAAAACAAAACAATTGAATAGAAGGTAGTTTTTTCCTCCTCCACTTTATCTTAATCTGACCTCCAGAGTACATGGCCCAATCTAAATGTTTTAGTTAATAGAGTAGAGTTGATTTAAGATTTCTTTAGTTCTAGAGTGAAACAGAAAATTGAGTGGATCTTCGAAAATCAATTTTTAAATACACAAAGCTGTTGGGGGTTAAAAAATGTGCATCATTTGAAATTACATATTTATTCTTTCATCATTTATTATATTAATCTAATTTATTATAGTTACTATTTTAAGTTAATTTTAATATATTCACAATGTGTGTGTAGACATACAATCTGCATATATTTGCCTAGTAGTCTCACATAGTACAAATATTTACCAACAAATTTTGGACCAATTAAACGCAGATTAATTCACTCAGAAAGGTAAAATGATTAGAGGGAGGGAAGGAGGGAAGGGAAGACAGACAGAGAAAGAAAGACTGAGGCAGAGAGAGACAAAGAGAGACAGAGGCAGAGAAAGACTGAGAGCCTGAGACAAAAAGTCAGAGAGAGCACAAGAGAGAGAGAGAGCAAGGGAGAGGGCGGGGGGGGGGGGGGGGGACGAGGGGGGAGTGCTGATATGATAGATTCAAATCAAATAAGGAGGAAAAAAATGTTCCTTAGATGATAGATGTGAGAAAAATGTGAACAAAAAAATTTAGTCATCTAGTAAAAAAGTGTCACACAGAAGTGTGTGCAGTGGTGATCTAGCCACTATTCAAGAGACCAGGAAGCCATCAGTCATAATGCACTTGTTTATTGAAGGAGAAAGGAAGAAAAATCTGGAGGGAAATCCCTCCCATCCCTGCCCTGCTCCTTACTCAGTTGGAACACATTCTCTAACGATACAGATTCAGTTAGAACACTCTCTTGTCAGTTCGAGGTTCTAATTTACATAACCACACAGATTCCATTGGAACACTCTGGTCAGGGTTCTGTTAGAGGTTCTAGTCTGCATATTCATTCAGAATGCAGATAGACCTATGGTATGTGGGGTAAGGTTTGCAGAAACTGGGAGAAAGGGCAAACTTATTAACATTTGAAAATATAAACTTAAAGGACTCATCCTAAAACACTTTGTATAGTAGAAACATTGGTTCCTTCTGATAATAAAGACTTAAGTAGTTTCTGTCTCACTGAGGTCAAAGGTATTTAAGAGGCCTTTGTATTCTGGATGGGTTGAGGCAATCCTAGGAAGGACTAATTTTACTGGAGTCCTAGGCATATTCATTTTGGATATATTAGTAACTATTACTTTGAGAATAGCACACTAATTCCTCACTTCACACAGAAGGAAACAGGGAAAGGGTGGTGGTGGTGGGGAAGTCAGTTTTCAGCAGGTATTCATGAGGACCACTGTAACCATGGCAACTGCTCAGAGCAATAACAGATTTTCTTTTTTTCTTTATGAAGACCATTCTGTGGAATGCTGTGTAGCTCACATTTGTCCCCAGTAACCTCCTAATGCAGAACTAGAGCAATGCTCCTTAACATTTAATAGCAGAGGGAAAAAGGCTTGCTACTTTAGTGCTATACTTTTTTTTGCATTTTATAATGTTCTCTGAAATTTTTTTTGTCATTGTTTAGCCTTCTTCCTACTTTCCTTTTCCTACCTTATATCCCTTTCTGTATTAGAAGATTAACTTTTTAATTCTTTTTTAAGATCAATAATCATTAGGATCTGGCATTGTTAGTATGGTATGGCCTAGTGCAGTGGTCCCCAAACTTTTTTGGCCTACTGCCCCCTTTCCAGAAAAAATATTACTTAGCTCCCTGGAAATTATTTTTTTTTAAATTTTAATAGCAATTAATAGGAAAGATAAATGCACCTGTGGCCATCACCGCATCCCTGGATTGCTACAGTACCCACCAGGGGGTGGTAGCACCCACTTTGGGAATCACTGGGCTAGGGGATACTGGAATTGGGTACTCAGAAAATCTCACCTTACCTCCGAATGCTACCACTATATACTTTGGTGGTGGCCTTGGTCAAGACTCTGGGACATTCCAGAGGCAAATGCAGATAAGGTCTGGACTAGATAAACTCTAATATTTCTCTGGGATCCCTCTCAATCTTCCTAAGAACTCTCAGAGTCTGAAGTTTGAAGATTTAACTGCACCTCATTTTCCCTCAACTATTAAATACAGACTCTGAAAGGCAGAGTAGGGTGGTGGACAAAAAGGTCCTTGGAATCTAGATGATTTGAATTTAAGTCTTCTTTCTTATACATACTAGCTGTTTCATTATCAACAAGATATTTAATCTTTGATGGATTCTAGCAACTGATATTATAATAGAGTATCAGTGGAAGGACAAATGAAATCCCATATCTAGAACCCCCTTCTCTATGTTCCCCCTTTAGCCCAAATGGGCTTAATTTCATAGAGTCATCATGAGAATTAAATTTAAACCCCTTGTCTTGCTTTTTAGAATTCAGCACAATCTTGCTTCAGCCAATTGTTATGGGCTCAGACCTTCTTAGTGTAATTCATCTGGAAGATGTTGGAGAACTACTCTGAGGAGACTGTAGAACTAGAGTGTATACATTCTATATTATCAATATATTTTTAATTTTTTTAAATTTTTAAATTTTGAAAAATTTTTAAATTTTTTATTTGTATTTAATTAATTAATTTAGAACATTTTCCCATGGTTACAGGATTCATGTTCAATCCCTCCTCTTCCCCCACCCCTATCAATAATATGGAAATAGGTCTTGATCAATGACACTTGTAAAACCCAGTGGACATTTTACATGTGTCATTGATCAAGACCTATTTCCATATTATTGATGTGTCCATATTATTGCTTGTTTAAAATCAATATTCCCAATCATATCCCCACCAACCCATGTGCTCAGGCAGTTGTATTTCTTCTGTGTTTTACTCCCACAGTTCTTCCTCTGAATGTGAATAGCATTCTTTCTCATAAGTCCCTCAGAGTTGTCTTGGATAATTGCATTGCTGCTAGTATAGAAGTCCACTACATTCGATTTTACCACAGTGTCTCAGTCTCTGTGTACAATGTTCTCCTAGTTCTGCTCCTTTCACTTGCATCAATTCCTGGAGGTCATTCCAGTTCTCGTGGAATTCCTCCACTTCATTATTCCTTTGAGCACAATAGTATTCCATCACCAGCAGATACCACAATTTGCTCAGCCATTCCCTAATTGAAGGGCATATCCTCATTTTCTAGTTTTTTGCCACCAGAAAAAGTGTGGCTATAAATATTTTTGTACAGGTTTTTTTTTCCTATGATCTCTTTTGGGTATAAACCCAGCAGTGGTATTACTGGATCAAAGGGCAGGCAATATTTTAGCGCTCTTTGGGCATAGTTCCAAATTGCCATCCAGAATGGTTGGATCAATTCACAACTCCACCAGCAATGCATTAATGTCCCAATTTTGCTACATTCCCTCCAACATTTATTAATTACTTTTTTGCTGTCATGTTAGCCAGTCTTCTAGGTATGAGGTGGTACCTCAGAGTTGTATTGATTTGCATTTCTCGATGTATTGCCAATATTAAAAAATGTTTGACATTACCTCTGGAAATATATCTTTATAATCAATCCATCTATTTATCTGTCTCTATTTTCATAGATATCTGTTTATAGCTATACTCAACACATTTTAAAATTAAATACATTAAATAGAATGAATTATTTATTAACATTTTCTCCATCACTTTTTAAGCCTAGAAATCAACAAAATAGTTAAATCAAGCCCTGTTATATAGTGTTTGCCAAATTCTAAGGTGTAAATACTCTTACTGAAAATTTCTAGCTCTAAGTAGACAGTTTAGCTTGGTTCCAGTACATGACTGGTTAATTTTCAGTAGCTGAACCTAAACATACTTTTCCCCTAGCAATATATATATATATAAATTTTTTAAATTTAGAATATTTTCCCATGGTTACATGATTCATGATTCCCTTCCCTCCCCAACTCTTTCCTCCCTCCTCCCGGAGCTGACAAGCAGTTCCACTGGGTTAGCATGTATCATTGTTCCAAACCTATTTCCATGTTTTTAATATTTACAGTAGAGTGATCTTCTAACATCAAAACCCTAATCATATCCATATCTAATTACATGATTGATCATATGTTTTTTTTCTGCGTTTCTGTTCCCACAATTCTTTCTCTGGAACATTCTTTCTCATAAGTTCTATATATATATAAGTTTCTATAACATTCTTTCTCATAAGTCCTCTGAATTGTCCTGGGTCATTGCATTGCTGCTAGTAGAAAAGTCTATTACAGTCAATTATGCCATAATCTATCAGTCTCTGTATATAGTTTTCTTCTGCTTCTGTTCCTTTTGCTTTGCATCAATTCTTGGAGGTCTTTCCAGTTCACATGGAATTCCTCCAGTTCATTATTCCTTTCAGCACAATAATTTCCATCAGATACCACAATTTGTTCAGTCATTCCCCAATCAATGGACACCCCCTCATTTTCCAATCTTTTGTCACCACAAATAAAGTGGCTATAAATATTTTTGTACAAGTCTTTTTTCCTTGTTATCTCATTGGGGTACAAACACAGCAGTGATATGACTGGATCAAAGAGCAGGCAGTCATTTAAAGCCCTTTGAGCATAGATCCAAAATGCCCTCCACAATGGTTGGACCAATTCATAACTCTCCCAGCAGTGGGTTAGTGTCCCAATTTTGTCACATTCTCTCCAATGTTTATCACTTTCCTTTGCTGTCATATTGGCCAGTCTGCTAGGTATAAGGTGGTACTTCAGAGTTCTTTTTATTTGCATTTCTCTAATCAAGAGGGATTTAGAATACTTTTTCATGTGATTATTGATAGTTTTGATTTCATCATGTGAAAACTGCCTATTCACATTCCTTGACCATTTATTGATTCCTAAACACATTTTTTTAAAAAATAGCATGACTTAGCAATACTGATGAGTTTTTGCTGGATTCTCATCTGAAGCTAAAAGTTATTCCTTAACTCAAACAATGTGAAAAGGATGAGAGTTCCACATGGTATGTGTCTTTCCTCTACTGAGCCCATGTGGCCCAGAAAAAAATGTTTATGGGTCTTTTGTCTTTTTATTTATTAATTTCAGACAGCTGCAGATTAAAGTCTCTTATCTTGCCTAGCTAGGATAGTCAGGCATCTTTGAGTATAAGAAACCAGATGAGTTCATACAGCTGACCTAGCAGCAAGTGAACTGAAGCATCAATATAGCCCAATAGATTAGCTGTGTTCAATTCTTCATGACCCCAACTCTTCATGACCCCTAGCTCATTTTACACAGGAAGAACTGAGGTAAACGGGGTTGTGAAATGCTAAGGATTTGAATTCAGGTCCTCTTGACTCTAGGTCCATCGTTCTATCCACTGTACCATCTAGCTGCCAATCTAGCCCCTCAGAAACCAGTCCCAAATTGGACTTTGGACATGAACTTAGTGAGATGAGTATTATACAGGAACGGAACTAAACTGTGAGCCAAGCCCTCCTCCACAAGGACTAATAAAATAAGATAAAGAGAGAATTATGCCACCCTGTAATTGGAGGAAATGTTTGTGTGTTTTTCTTGTTATATCTTTGAAGTAAATATCCAATTATAAAACATAACTCATCAAGTTGTTAAATGGAACTAGATTGCTAGCCACTGGGACCTTAAAGTAGAGAGGACATAATCAATGAGAGTTCAAGTTGATGGCAAAGAAAATATTCTTCTCAATCCCTTCAGGATACCCAAAGATGTCTGTGTGTGTTGGAGGTGGGAAGGGTAGTGAAAATGTAACTGTCCCTGATAAAATGACTTTGTGGACTTATTTTACATTATTCCCCTTACAAGGAAAATCTTTGGCAGTTCACTATGCTTCTCTACATGTGTACTGTTCAGAATCTTTATCTTCATTCAAGATTCAATTGTGCTTTTACTTCTTTCATAAAACCTTCCTTGATTCCCATCAGTATTCTTCCTTTCCTGAAATTAATTTAGATAGTGTCCCAAAAGAAGATTTTTGGGATGTCTTCTATCTATATGCTACAGTACATTTTGTATCTGGGCTTGAAATGCAAACTCTTTGAAGCCAATGCTTGTATTTTTGTTATTATTGTCATTATACATCTAGTCTAGAACCTGGTAAGCACGGTAAATAGGTCTATATACCAAAGAGATCAAAGATGGGGAAAAAGATATACTTGTACAAATATACTTATAGCATTTCTTTTTGTGGTGACAAAGAACTGGAAACTAAAGGGATGCCAATCATTTGAGGAATGGCTGAACAGGTTGTGGCGATATAAGAAAGAGAAAAGATGATGATCACCAAAATACATGGAAAAACCTATATGAAGAAATGTGAAATGAAGTAACCAAAACACTGTACATCATAACAATAATAATGCATGATGATCAACTGTGGATGACAACCATTATCAGCAATGCAAAGATTTAGCAAAACTCCAAGAAAGTTGTGGCAAAAAAAAAGGCTATCTACTGCCATAGAAGGAAATGATGGGGTCTGAATGCAGAATGGAATTGAAATAATGGATGTAAAAGCACATCATGTTAAATAGAAGGTACAATTATTTCAAATAATTTTTGGTGAAACCTTGGGTATTGATTTTTGCTTTAAAATTATATATATTTTTAAAAATTGTCTTCTAAATTTGCTCCTCTCCTTGCCTTCCCATGTAAAAATTTTAAAAAGAGAGGGAAAAAAACAGCTTACCAAAAATAATCAACATATCAACTACACCTTATAGAATACATCATATTCCGCATCTAAAGATCCCACTTCTGCAAAACAAAAAAGGAGGCATATTGTCAGCTGGATTAAGCTTTCTCTAGGGCCAAACCTTGTCATGAAAAACACACAGTACTCAAATTTGTTTATTTTATACTTTTTTTCACTATTGTAGTCATTGGTTTATTATTTTACTGGTTCTGTTTCCTTCACTTTGCATTGATTCATATTAGGCTTACCATATTTCTTAGAAGGTTTATTACTCATCATTTCTTTAGGCACAGTTCTATTCCATTACATTAATTAGCACAATTTTTGTAGTGACTCTCCACTCAATGTTCTTTGCTCCCACAAAAAAAAATGTTGCTATGAATTCATTGGTATATTTAGTAAAAGATCAAAGCTAATGAATAAACATTAGCGCTCTCTGTCATTCAGTCAAAGTTCAAAGAGATTTACTGATGAGGCTAGTTGCCATTCATGGTTCCTTCTTGTGCCTAATTTTGGAGTAAATATTTAATAGAAGTTTCTGTTTTTAAATTTGTTATCTAATTGAGACAGACTTCCTCATTTTATATAATAATTCCAATTAGCTACATACTTAACTACTAGGACCATTAGAAATCCAGGAAAAATATTATATCCTTTGAAACAATTTTAATTGGCTATCATCTGCCAAAGACATCTTTTACTAAATCCTACTTTCATATTTTTTCCTCTGAAAAAGACAGCAGATACATATCTGGTTTTCTAAAATTCCATATACCTGTAGAATACATTCATGTCTTGTGCCAGTGTGTGTACCATCCAAGTACTACCCCAGTGAGGCTGGAAGAGGCTTAGCACTAGAAGACTGTACATTTTCTTATCATGAATATATATATATATATATATATGTATATATATATAGATAGATATATGTGTGTGTGTGATCAAACCAGGTCATGTAGACTTACTATCACCTGTATTAATTGAGTTAGTCCTTCATAAAAGAAATCATAGGTCCTTTGAAAAAATGACACAATAATTTGAATGGGGAATGTGAGAACCAGTTGACATCATCAATTTTGGGAGTGTTGTCATTCAAAAAAGAATAGAACTTCTAAAAATCCCCATGCCAAGGTTGTCAGAAAAATAAAATAATTCAGTTAGACTATATTTTATTCTGAGCTATTGTTAGTGATTTATTTGGCTGTTCCTTAGAATTATTGGAGGGGAGCAGTAGTGTATGAGCACTAGAATTAGGAACTATGAGTTTTAGTCTTAGTTCTACCATTTGGTTTTGTGGTCTTGATCAAAATCATTTTGGTGGGAAGGGAATTTGCAAATCCTCTAATCCAGTCTGCCTCTTATTTTCTCCCATTTTACACATGGGGAAATTGAAATGTAGAGAAGGGAATTAATTTTCCCACAGCCACATAGAGAGAAAGTGGGAGAACCAAGCTCAAGAATAGATTCTCTGTTCTTAAATATAATGTGTTTTTTTTCCATTGTACCACAGTGCAATATTTGATCCTTAGTATCCCCACCTATACAAAAGAGTTATGGACTAGTTAATCTCTGAAATCTCTTTCGATTTTAACATGTTTTGATTCTAGGTCTGTGGCTGACAGCATATCTGAAGCCAGAATTTCAAAATGTGATTATCTTTACCAAGAGTTGTAGGTATTCTTTGAAAACATAGTCTTGGATAAATTGTGGAGTCAACAAAATCAAAATATGGTTTGTGAACTTTTTATTTTTCTTTCTAAATATTGAATCAACTTGTTATTAGGCTGCAAAACTCATTTCAGGATGAATAGAACAAAACAAAACAATACAGGAGCACAGGTTTTCGGTATATATGTAATAATGACTGCTTTGTATCTGCTGGCCTACTTGGTTTCTACTGTAGGGGAAAAAGTGCCTCTCTCAAGGATAAGCTCATCACTGCTAATTTACCACCATGGGGTTAATTCTAGTCTTGAATGACACCACCTCTCTCAGCTTCCTTCCCCCTTTGATTAGATGGCTGGAAAGCAGAGTACCAAATTCTACCCAGTTCCTTCCTCTATATGGGACAAAAATTGGATTTTCAGATTGCTCCAATTTGCATCTCTTCCTCTGCCTGGTTTCAACTCCATGGAATAAGATGTTCCTATGCTGGGTAAATTTTGATGTTCTGACCCTTCCCCTCACATCCTGCCTCATTTTGTGCTATCTCCCCTTTGCCCATTAGATTTAAGCTCCTTGGGGCCGTGACTATCTTTCTTTTCATGAGTTGTTTCAAAAAATACTTTTTAAAAATTATCTTTTAAAAAACATTACTTTCTATCTCAGCATTGATACTGGGTATTGGTTCCAAGGCAGAAGAGTGGTAAGGGCCCAGGCAATAGGGGCTAAGGGACTTGACCAGGGTTACAGAGCTAGGAAGTTTCTGAGGCCAGACTTGAACCCATGCTCTTCTATCTCCAGATCTGACTCTCAAACCACTGAGCCACTAAAATGCCTCCTTTTCATTATTTTATACATAGCATGGAGATATGTACCTGGTATATAATAGGCACTTGGTAAATGTTTACTGGATTGGGAGATTCTGGCTCTTTGTTAGGATTATGTTCTTCTGATGTGCTTTCATCACTTGGTGTGCTTCCTAAGAGTCATGGCTATAGAAGAAGACTAATAAGAGGGAAGTGACATCAGAATGTAATGTAAGTTTAGAAGGGAAAAGAGAAAGACTAAGAGAAACAAGATGGCGGCTGAGGCACATCTCTTTTCTACTGACATTGCAAGAGTAGGTTTTAGAACATGCTTTTTGGACACTAAACTCTAAGACATTAGAGTACCACATGCCTTGTTTCAATGCAAGATTCACAAGGATAAACAGTGGTAGAAGCAGGCACTCCATCAAAGTACTGAGATTTTAGTGGAGTGTAGTTCCCAAGAACGCCCTGTAAGAGCAAATCCATGTAACCGTTTAGACATACTGCTGCAAGCATAATAATCAATGTTCTCTCATACAATTCGATAATTGCTTTGTGACCTTTTCTTCTATCTTTTGATTGTTGCATGGGGGCATGCAACAAAATCAACCAGAACTTGAATGTGTTAGAATAGACCTCTATTCTCCCTAAAATAAATCATTCATGACATGAAATAAAACCCAAATACTCTAGAGTAGACCACATTTCTGTTTTCCCATGCAAATGAATTATTTTGAGTTTGTAAGAAAATGTTTAATACAGAGGGTGCTTGTCTCTGGGTTGACTTTCTACTTTTTGTGACACAAGTACTAAATTGGTTTCAATAGGATATAGAACAGCATAATATCTTATTGTGTGAAGTAGTAACATTATCATGATATAATAATAACTAACATTTATATAATGCTCACTATGTTCCAAGCCCTGCTCTAAGCATTTTACAATTATTATTTCATTTGATCCTTATAACGACCCTGGGAAGTAGGTGCTATTATTATCCCTATAATACAGATGAGCAAACTGAGTCAGAATTTAAATGACTTACCCCAAGGTCACATGTCAAGATCTGTTTGACAAATTACTTGTGGGTCAATGAACCGGATTGAGAAAAATGATTCTAAAGTTTAGTTTAAAAACTGCCACAATAGATGTTCATTTTTGCTTTTTGTAAGCTTTTTTGAAATAAAGGTAACCACTTAAATTATATCAAATTTTTGTATAGGATTCTAACTTTGAAATTTAATAAAATGGTAATTTTGGAAATTTTTAAAAACTTAGGAATCTTTAAGAAATTTCTAAACAATTTTTATGGGTATTAACTGTCTCCTTTTCTCTATATTTCTTTTTTATTTTCATAACTAAACCTAAAATATTTAATTTGAACCAATTTTTAATCTGAGTCAATTCTTTTTTAATATTTTACAATCCTTTACTTTTTTTTGCCATTTATTAGTAATAGCTGAAGTTTCCCCTTTTTTTCTTTTAAATTAGCATTCCAATTGTCGTGAATTAGGGAAATCTGCATTTTTTGAACAATATTATGAATGTTATAAGGTTGATATTAACTTGTTATTCATTTTTATGCTTTACAGAATTTGAGTTGGCACAAGTTTCTTAAATAAGTACACACCTCAGTGGTCACTGTAGTTGTCTGAATACTTCGTTCTTACAACGAATTACATTTTAACAAATTGCATGCTAATCCTTAGATCAGAATTTCTTCTTATACATTGCACACACTTTTAAAGTAATTTTTGTATCCTAATCAAGTACAATGCTGTTTAAATTTCCAATTTATAATATGCCAAATTCTTAATGATTTCCAATTTTTGAAATCCTAATGTTAACTCTATTTTACCTGTTGTTTAACATAATAGTACATGTTTTAAAGTAACAACTTTACATGTCCACCTGAATTTTAGAACATACAAAATCTTCACATTACATCACATCTTTTCATAAGTTGATATTAAATTCTTATATATTTTATACTCATTTTTTGCAATTCTCAAATTCAGTTTGACAAGCATTTTTGCTAAGTCTAATCATTCAAATCTGTAATCATTATATATTGCAAGTCTTAATAGATAATTTTTTTCACTATGTTTTTGTACATTCTTAAATTTTGCTGAAATTCTATTTTTAACTGGTAACCATTTATCACAAGGAATGAATTTATACTGTACCATCAGTACATATTCAAATCCTTAGCAAATTTTGACAAATTTTGGCTCCTAAGTGTCTGAGTCCAGATGTGAACTCAGGTCTTTTTGACTGCAGGTCAGGTGTTCTATCCACTGCTCAATTTTTGGCTACCTCTAAATAACATCATACTATGAAATTAACAATTTCGTGGGAAAATGAAGTCTATTATAAAGCACTTAACTTAGAGTGAGTGTTGTCTCTTGCCTCTATGAAGAGGATAGGAGATTTTAAAAAGAGGGGAGGTGGATGCTGGCCAAAAATGGAATTTAAGGCTTATAAAAAGTTTGATCCAGGAATTTAATGGAATTTGTAGCCTAGGTTGTATGTCATTAATGGTCCAGTCTTTACTATGAATTTAATAAAATAATCGAACTCTATATATGAATTATAACCTTGAGAGAAGGTATATTAGTACATGAATACAAGTGGAAGGCAATGAAAAGAGGGTGGCCAAGTAAGTAAAACTCAATGATTCATACGTCTAAATTAGATTCCTGGATATAACGAGGACATAACCATAAGGATGGAATCTGCATGATTAATAGCCCCATGTCCTATACATCTTCGCTATTTACATATGAGGACCCAGACGACTGCCCTTGTCTACACGTATTACATATGTATTCTCTATAACTCTGTCTTCCCTTTATAAGAGAAAACTGAAAAGTTAGAGTTAAAACAATTATAAAGTATAAAAAAATTTAAGGTTTGAAGGAATCTATTGAATGAAACAATTAAATTACTCTTATTTAAATTTAGTGCCAAGTTAGTGAGAACCTTCACTTATCCAGTGAGAATACATTTGATTATTTACTAGGTTTGAACAAAGTCCAAATACCACATTAGGTACAAAGTGGTAAGGCCTTCTGAGACACTATAAAACCACTGTGCTAGTAAGACCCAGAGGATTTTGAGAATAAGTTGAACCAAGGGAGAAAGCTACTCCAAAGAAGGGATTACTTGAGGTGGGGGATAGCATCTTGACCTCAGTCTAGATCTCTTTCCCAGTGGCCACATTGACCAGAAGTGAAAGCCTTCCAAATTTGGAAGTGTCTAGAAAACTTTGAACTTTGATCTTCTCAGTAATGATTTATAGCAGTGATGGCAAACCTTTTAGAGATGGAGTGCTGCCACCTCACCACACAGACCAAGTGCCATGCCCTCACCCCCCCCCAGAGACCATGTGCTGTGACTCTCCCCTCCACCAAGTGACAGGCATGCCTCACCCTCCATTTACCCCACACAGGGGAGGGAGGAAACACTCCATAGGGCTGGAGAGAGAAGGGATGAGTGATGTGAAAAAATGTCATCAGGCACAATGGAGAGAGGGAGGGGAGTAGCTCCACCCAAATCCTTCTGCCTTTCTAATAATGAACTCTGGCAGGGGGAGGCAGGGAGGATAGCCATGTGCCCATGGAGAAGGCTCCATGTCATCATTGGCACCCATGCCATAGGTTCTCCATTACTGGTTTATAGAAATGTGTGCATTGGAATCTAAGAACAAACAGTACAGATTCAGGGTTCTATTAAAAGCCCCATGGAAACACAACACTAGACCTATCTGAGTTTAATATCTTGAAAACTTCATCAAAAGAGTTTCCAGGAGCCCTGAGTTACCCCTTTGCCACCCAAAAACTTAGCCCTCTGATTATTAGCAAAGATATGGGAGTGGTCTAGGATAGGAAATATCATGTCAACTCTTTTAACCAAACTACTTTACTAAATGCTTCTTTCTAAAATTTAATGACATTTATCTGAATTATATTTATAAGTAATCATTATGGGAAGCATATTGGTGAGACCTTATGAACTATAACATTAGAAAATATGTCAGGCGAAATCTGAAATTACTTATGAAACAAAGGTTCGAGCTTCTGTGCATATCAGTTTATTAAGAAATGCATGCCAATGACATAACAAATTGGAACGACACCTCCTCAACTTGGCACTGGACCAGAATATAAAGAGGGACAGATTTTTATTCATTAAAAGAAAATAATCAATGGTAAACCAGGTTGCAAGATTAGATAATCTGATTGGAGGATACGCCAGGATACAAGATTAGGGAATTTGATTGGAGGAAAGGTAAAGTACAATCCAAGATGGCAAGGGGAGAGAAAATAGGAACAACTGAAATAAGAAAAAAAAGTTTTCTCTAGCCCCCAAGTATCTTTATTCAATCAAAAAAACAAATCCTCTCTTTGGCTTTTAAAATATTTTAGAGCCTATTCTCCACCTAATTTTCCATTCTTTTTGCATTCTATTTCCCTACATATACTCTAAAATACAATGACATTGACTTGTTTCTTGAACAAGAGATGCCATGTCCCTACTCCAGAAATCTTGATTGGCAAGTCCACATGCTTGGAACTCTCTCTCTCTCTTCATCTCTGCCTCTTAACTTCCCAGCTTCCTTCTAACTTCATTTAAAATTCTACCTTCTCCAAGAAGTTTTTCCAAACCACTGTAATGCTATTGCCTTTCCTCTGAGATTACCTCAAATTACCTTATATGCATCTGGCATGTAAACAGATTTTTTTAATTTAGTGTCTTCCATTAGAATGTGAATGCCTTGAAAGCATGGACCATTTTTTGCTTTTGCTTATATCTCCTGGGTTTAGCACAATGATTGACAAAGGTGCTTAATGAAATGCCTTGGTTCTTGATTTGACTTACCCTGCAGACTCTAAAATGACAGATAAAAAAAAAAGAATTAGATGATGAATCATAGCTGTTATTCAGTCATGTCCAGCTCTTCATGATCCCATTTGGGGTTTTGACAAATACTGAAGTGGTTGGCCATTTCCTTCTCCAACTTATTTTATAGTTGAGGAATCTGAGCCAAATAAGGTTAAGGACTTGCCTACGGGTTACATACACCAGCAAGTAAGTGTTTGAGCCCAGATTCCAACTCAGGAAAATGAATCTTTTTGACTATAGGCCCAGCTCTCTATCAACATGGATTTAATTCCAGACTTTCCCCATCTACTATCTATATGATTGTGGGAAAGGTATTTCATGTCTAGGAGATTTTCTTTCCTAGTTTGTAAATTATGGGAAATAATTCCTTTCTTGACTTTAAGTGGATTACAGTGAGATTAAAAGAGATAATATTTAGGAAAGTTCTTTGTAAACTTTAAAGTGCTATATGAACATAACCTAATGAGAAGAATGAGTAGAAGAATGCCCATACTACTTATTTGTCACAATGGAATCATTTAAATGCTAACTCTGGCAGGAATCTTAAGAGTTCTTAGGATCCTTTGTTTCACTGAAGAGGAAACCAGCACTCTGAGAAGCAAATCAATTTGCCTGGGGTCATGTAAATCATTGGCTGCAGAAAGCAGGTCTCCTAACTCACATTTAAGCACTTTCTTTCCTGAATTTTGAAAGGGTGTCCTTAGAGGGCAATTAAACTCTCCTGGGCTTTAGAATAAAGAAATGTACTCCCTCAATGATTAGTCCTCAAACATTCAGAATTGCACCTCCAAAATCATCTAGTTCAATTCCCTCAATTCACAGATGAGAAAAGTGAGGACCTTAGAGGTTCAGTGACTTACCTGAAGACATACCCATTAGAGCCAGGATGATGTTGATAACTCTTTTAAGCAGAAGCTGGCATTCATATACATTTTCCCAAAGCACTTTAAATGCTACCTCATTTGATCCTCCCAACAGTCCTTTGAGACTAGTGCTATTATCATACCCCTTTTACAGTGGAGGAAACCAGGCAGACAGGGGTTAAATTATTTGTCCACACAATTAGTGTCTGAAGTTTAAGGTTAAGATAGATTAAGATAAATCTTCCTGACTATGGATCTAGTGCTTGTATTCATTCTTATGCCCATATCCTTTGGTTTCTAAGCCAATATTCTTTCCATTGTACAAGACTCCCTCTAATATTTATTTAGAAGTTTCCAATGGGTATCAACTTCTACTTGAAAATGATTCTGAGCATTTTCAATTTTTTCCCATGTCAAAATAACGACAACTTACATTTATTAGCACTACCCTCCTTTTAAAAATTTACTCACATTTTAGAGTAGAAAATTGAGACACAGTAGTTATCATAGTAAAATTGTTAATATAGAGTAAAATGGGGACTCAGACTCAAGATTTGTTTCCAGATCCCATGTGTGTCCTGTGATACCACATTATTTCACAAAGGTTAGCTAACAAGAAAGTTTTGTTCTCTTTAGCCTCATCATAACCAAGGATTATTTGGAGGAGTAAATGAAAACTAGAGATCTAAGCAAGAAATCAGTATTTCAAGTAGTAAATTGAGTAGTACTAGAAGCTTTCACAAAATATACACTTTTCCCCACAGATAAATGGAGAGATTTTGATTTTTTCCTTACATAAACACAACGGTCCTGTCTAGTAAAATGCCGACATTTGCCATGTGCAAAAAATTATCTGAGACAATTTTCAAATAAAAACTTGAGTGTACTCCTTTATCTTTGGATTGCTGTGTGCTCTTGAGAGAGGAAAGACATTCCCACATTTTAATTGTGAAGTTCAAGGCTCAGAGCTCTGAATTTTCACAGTCCCCAAAAGACCTTTGAGAAAGTCATTTCTTCATATAGTAGAAAAAGAATTAAACTTGAAACAAGAATGTGAAAAGGGGAAGGGAACTCTTAAGTACCCACTATGTGCCAGGCACTGTGATAAGCACTTTACAAATATTATCTCATTTGATCTTTACCACAATTTGGAAGGTAAGTACTATTATTATCCCCATTTTATATTTCAGAAAATAGTGGCAGACTGATCTGGCTATAGTATGCATATACATAGTGATCAAATCGATATTGCCATTGTTTTTGGAAACACACATATTACCTATGTGACCTTCAGCAAGTACCTGACCTTCTAAGTGTCTCAGTCATTTCCCTAAGATCATAGGTTGCAGATGTTTTATTGATTTGCCTTAGTAGATTTGCTTAAAAGGAATTCTGGTACACAAAGGCGTTACAAGGATATTCTAAAAAAACAAACAACTTATATCAATTATTTCACAGTGGTTTTTAGAATCAAATAATTTTGAAAAGAAACTCCATGCCATTAAGTATTATAAAGTATAATCTATAATTATTAGTATTAATATCAGAGGTGGTATTATCATTTTGTTTTTATAAGAAGCAAATAGACATTTATTTCTACTTCTTACCTGCCAAGAGGAGAAGAATGAGGCAGGGCTGAGGATATTTGGGTTTACAGGGTGACGACCTCCCAGGTACTCATCTGTACAAATAGTGCATTCCTCAGCATCTCGCCAGTCCCAGTAGGGGATAGTGAAGTTCACATCTCCTGTTAACTTCTGGATCTCTTTTTCCCATAGCAGGAGAAAGAATCTGTGCCAAGGTAGGAAACCTGGTGCTTCATGGGCAAAATCAATGTCTCTCCAGACAGTGGAGCCCCCAAGCAGTGCGTCTCTGGACACATAGTAATGCATCCAGACAAAGAGGTCATAAATGTTTATGTCCCTAAATATAGGGGTTGAACCATTGTTCATCTGGGCATAGGTGCTGATAGGGATGACATAATCTGAACTGATAGTGTGCTTAGCCAAGTTGAGGTAGGCAAGGAACTTGTCTTTCTCAGGTATGCTCAAGTCAAAGATGCTTCTTCTTAGCAGCAGTCTCCTCTCCAGGCAGTTTGGTCCAGTGAACCCAAATTTGCAGTCACCACAGTTGAACCCCATAAAGTTGCCAGAACACTGGCAGGTTTGATTGTAAAAGACAGAAGGCCAATCCTCCCGGTCATCCACCTTGGAGAAAGGGAACTGGGGCCCTTCTGGTGCTCTGGAAAGGCTTATCTCCTGGCAGGATCCTCGTCCTGATAGCTGGCCACAGGGAGAGCCATCTCCACTCCATACTGGACAACATTCCTTCTCTAACAGGTTCTTGGATGAGACACAGGCTCTGGGAAACTGCCCCAAAACACCCTGAAAAATCCACAGCAAATAACAGAGAGGTACCAGATGCATTCTTCCTCTGACCCTCCACAAATTCCTTCTTAGCTGGCTAATTGCCTTCCTCTCTAACTCCTGTTAGCCTCTAATAATCACATGCATTGACTAAAGCCTAAATAGTGTCTCCTCCCACCTCCAACTTCAAACACTTTTAATCTTTGTCTCAGGCTCTCATCTTCTGCCCAACACATGACTAATTTTCTTCGAAATAGTGGGATAGTCCACATAGAAAAAGTTGATTTTTAAAGGGGCAAACACTCTTCTCTATTAAGTCATCCTTGGAGATTGTGAATAAAAGATTGAACTTTTGAATCATGTTATTTTATTAATTTAAGAATATAATTAAAAGATCTAGGGATGAAAGATATCCTAAGGTCATTAGATGGATTATTATACAAAAAAAAGAACTAGAGACTAGGATTTTTGTATGATCACACTGGTATTGAGTGAATACTTGAAGGTTGTGTGGCATAGCCAAGGTATGTGTCTTAGTGGAAAAAGAACAGTATTTGAACTCATTTGTAAAATGAGGAAATGAACTGTATGGCCCCTAAGGTCTCCGAGCTCTAAATCTATGTCCTCTGATTATAAGCAGAGAGAGGATTTGAATATGGGTCCTCTATCTCTAAATCCAGCATTCTTTTTACTCTAACATACTGACAATCAATCAATCAATCAATCAATCAGTCGTTCAATCAAACTAGCATTTATTAAGTGACTATTATATGCTAGGCATTGTGCTAAGCAAATGAAGAAGATTTGAATCAGAATTAAAACTTCAAATCATAATTCACTTCAGATTATAACCTTAATGGAGTAAATTGGGAAGCACTAAATAAAAATGCCAGCTTATTCCTAAAGACCAGGCAGGTTTGGGTGAGATTCATTTTAAAATATAAAAAGGGTCTATCATAGTGCTCCATCAGTCAATATTTAACATGTTGCTAATGTGTGTCACATTTCATTTATTTATTTATATAAAAGAAGATTAGGGCCAGATTGTATTGGGCTTTGACTCCTAAATTCAGAAGTTTAGACATTATCATATAGACATTGCAGAACCACTGAAAATTTTGCCACTTTTCTTCCCACTTTTCTTCTTTCTTTTTTACCTGTTCTTGAACTCCTTTTTGAGTTCCTCAGGAGCTTGTGACCAATTTCCATTTGGGGGGGAAAGTTTGGATGTGTTTGCTTGTTTTCCACTCTTTGCTGTTGCTTCTGTATTTTGTTCTTTTTTTTTTTTTTTTTTTTTTTTTTTTTGCTTTTTTTTTGCTATAGCTTATTCCTTTTGCTACTAGTGAATTGGAGTTCCTTCATGTTGTTGGTCATTGCATACTCTTTTCCCTGTCAGAAGCCTGAGTGAGGGCAGGTAGCTCTGTGATATTTTTTGTGTAGTGAGCTTTAAAGCATTTTGCTGAGGCTATCTTTCTAGTCCTGGCTGCTAAGGCTGTGGCCAGTTATGTTTCTGCCCAAGCTCCATACTCTGTTGCTCCAGTCTCAAGTCTCGCTGCCAAGGCCTTGCACTGCCCTCAAGGGTAAGTCTGTGGTGTCCCCAAGAATTTAGAGATTGGCTTGGCCCTTGCTCTAACTCTGGCAGGGAAGATGGTGTGGGAGAAGGGTGATCAGCTTGCACTTTGATTAGTGCATTTTTTTAACTTGAAAAATTTTATTTAATTAGTTAATTTAGAATATTTTTTCATGGTTACATGATTAATGTTTTTTCCCTCTCCTCTTCCCATCCCCCTCCCATAGCCAACAAGTAATTCCACTGGGTTTTACATGTGTCATTGATCAAGTCCTATTTCCATATTATTAATATTTGCATTAGGGTGATCATTTAGAGTCTACATCCCCAATCATATCCCCATCGACCCATGTGATCAAGCAGTTGTTTTTCTTCTGTGTTTCTACTCTCACAGTTCTTTCTCTGGATGTGAATATTGGTCTTTCTCATAAGTCCCTCAGAATTGTCCTGGATCATTGCATTGCTGCTAGAAGAGAAGTCCATTACATTCAATTTTGCCACAGTGTATCAGTTTCTATTTATCTGTGTATAAGGTTCTCCTGGTTCACTCTGCAACAATTCCTGGAGATTGTTCACATGGAATTCCTGCAGTTCATTATTTTTTTTCAGCACAATAGTATTCCATCACCAAAAGATACCATAATTTGTTCAATCAAAGGACATCTCTTCATTTTCCAATTTTTTGCCACACAAAGAGTGTGGCTATAAATATTTTCGTATATCTTTTTCCTTTTGATGATTAGTGCTGTTTTGTCCCCTTATAGTGTGGGAATCCCCACTCACTTATACTTTTCAGGTTTTGATTTCTGTCCTTTTGAGACACTTTGTAATGATCAGTTGGAAGGAGACTCACAAGGCTCCTGCTACTAAGCCACCATCTTGGCTCCACCCTTGATATTGGTATACCACTGAAGGCTTTGGAGTAGGTGAGCAACAGAGTAAAAATGGTCAATGGACAAAATAAATTTCTCTGCCATATACTTCCTTCCCCACCTGGCTCCCCATTTAAAAGTCTTCTGACCTCCCTAAACTAGACTTCCTGAGTAAAAAGACCAATTCCAAGCAAAACGTCATTTGCTTCATCAATTTATCTATTTATTCAAAATGTTGAGGATAAAATTTAAAGGTGGAAGAAACATTAGAAATCACCAAATCCAACTTCTTGTTTTACAGATGAGGTAACTGAGTCCTAAGGAGGAAAGGGGCCTTGTGACAGGTAGTACGCATGTGCTAGTCTTGGAGTCTCAAGACTAGAGAGCTTCTGTGCCCCCAAATCATCTTCGAGCAGATTTTAATCTAGAGAGACATATTTCTTTTTTTCCCTTCTCTTCATTAAACACACAAAACAAAATATATCTTAAGTACTGAAATATAGTTCTTGCTCTATCTTTAGCTATTTCATGCATGTGTTTGTATTTCTAAAGGTCATCTGACTGGAGACCCACTGCTTTTCCCCCTTTGCTGAATATTCTCTATGATTGCTCACTAAGGCACTCCTTTTTTACTATTTGTTTCAGTCTTAGAGAAGCTGTAAGTTCCTATGCATTCAGATGGCCTAAGATGCAGACTGCATTACGATGAAAACAGGAGCTGAAAAGTCAGTGGATCTTGGGGGCTGGTGTGAGTGGGAAATAGACATTTTTTCAAAGTGTGGGGAAAGGACCATTAAAGTAGAAATGATGCCTTTTGCTGAGATCACAAGGTCTCCCAGAAGAGCACGAGTTGGCTTAATCTTTTTTTTTCTCCTCCTGCATTTGAGAATTGCAAAAAGGATTATCACAAGATTTCTTTTCCCTGGGGGTCTTAGGTTTGTATTACTTAAAGCCACATGCTGCCTTTTATAATTCTATTTCATTTATTAGGGACAGAACTCAATTTCTCATATTCACTTTAATTAAGAATTGTACTGAGACAGTTGCCCACCTATCAGACTTATTAATGACATTCCTGATCAAGGGTGAAATAATGTAAAAAAGCCTTCATGGTGTCACCTGAAATGCTGTGAATGCTTCTTTTTAGCCTATGAATATTATGAATTTTATATGATTTCATATGAATTTTATATGTTCATATAAAATAAGAATTTTAGCCTATGAAGAATAATGACTCAGGGACTAAATTTAATGAATCAGAGCTTATAATTTGGCTATGTTATATATTACACACACACACACACACACACACTTATGTATATGTGTGTGTGACTATATATATATATGACTCAGTCAAGTAAGTCATTTCTACTAACAGTCGACAATAAGTAATTAGGTAATTAATTTGCTAAAGAACAAAGTGTCTAAAATATGCAAAAGTCATGTGCTAAGGTCCAAAGGAATGACAGAGATAAGGTAGAGTGATACCTGTGGCCTTAAACAGTTTACAATCTAGTAGGGAAGAGGCCAGGTACATGGAGTATTTTATTAAAATCACTATAATACAAATAGAAAATGACAGGTAAGATGTGAAACACAGACTAGCTATCCAAATTGATGGATTTAAGAAAGTGAGAGTTTATTAGAAGGAGAGTTTCCTTTTTATTTGGAGAAATCAAAACCTTTACTCCAAATATGAGTCATAATTTAATCTAGTCTTGATTTGAGATCAGTAACAGTTTAAGGGCTTATAGATGGTGATCTTTATGCTTAATTGGTACTGATCAGTTCCTGAAGGCAGATAAAGTACATTTTTCCTATGCCAGGTTACCAAGCATTATATCCAGAATATAGAGCGCTCAAATCTACTCCACCTTGTGAAAATAGTTCTATCATCTCACACATGGACTATTTCAGCAGTCTTTTAATTTTCTCTGTTTTCTCCTGATGAGTGTTTACTGTGTCTGTACCTCCTGAATCAGAGCCTTGAGGACTGCCGTATGGTTGTTGGCAGAGCAATGGACTTGGAGTCAGAAAATCCCAATTTTCTATCCACCTGTGTATTTTTGTTCAAATTGTTTGGCCTCACTGATTATCATATTCTTCATTGGTAAAACAAGACTACTAATACTTGTACTGTGTAGATCATAAGGTTCTCATGAGGACTAGGTGAAATAATGTATGTATTATTATGACATTTTTTAATAGTTCAGAGATTTTATTCAAATAGCTTTAATTAGACTGCTTCTTGGTCAAAATGAAACCTGAAAACAAGTATACAAACTAGTTGATTACTAATTGTGTATTGAAAGCAGTAAGTTTCCACAATACCAAACAAACCAGGTCTGAGTTTTTTCCACAATAAAGTTTAACAGCTCAGCTTCTTCAGTGTTTATTAAAATACAAAAGAAAAAAAAAGTAAAGATCTTTTTTTTTTTAAGATGGCAAATCTGACCCTTGTAATATGAGAGGGTAGTAAAGGACATTTCACATATATACATAGAGTGAGGTTGTTTCAAAACCAGTCTGAATACTTCCAGAATTGAATGACTTCCCAAGGTCTCATGCTCAATTTATTTTCTTTCAAAACCTAGGCACCACAGAGAAATACCTGGTGTTCTTGACTGTGTCTTCGAAATATCTCAAACCAAGCCTTGGGGCTAACATAGGTTAAGCTTACTGTGGAGGGTTTCCTGGAGTGGTTTCAAACAGAAGCACCAGGTACTTAATGAAAATTAAAAGGCTGTTTTTTTTTTTTCCAAATATGTTCCAAAGCTCTTCTCAATGTTTATAACCAGCCATCATTGTGTCTTTCCTAAGAGTTATTTAAGTGTGATGGAGAACTAATCACACTCTGTCCTGAACTGTGGGAGGGAAGAAGTCTAGTTATGATTGGTTTATGATTGAAGATCTAATGCTCTTCATGTGTAGCCTGCTCTGAACCCCTACCTCAAAACTTTTTTTTTTCCTTCATAAGTATCCTTTTGAGCACAAATACAAGTACAAACACTCTGAAATACATAAAGATCCAAAGACATAGTATTACATTGATCTCTATTTTAAACGTGTAAAACTGATAACTTGTTTGATTTTTATCATCATTTCTCAAGTTTCCAAAGAGAAACGTAGACAATTACAATGGTCTGGTAAAAAGTTGTTACTGCAAAACCTACACTAAGCGTATTTCTCCATTTTGTCTTTTAAAATTTTTTTTACTATTTAAAAAATACACCAAGTTCAGGATAAAAAACAACCACCAAAATACATCTCCACACACGTCACAGGCCAGTAGAAGTAGCATTCAGCTCTGCTGCTGCATGTTAAACCCCAGAAACCCAAGTGCCCATGTACTTAAAATCCTTTCCCAGCACTAAATACTGAATTGATTTTTTACAATAAAAAAAGCTGAGTAGTATTTCATAGAAATGCCAGAAACTGCCCCACTGGAAACAAAAGCTATTTACATTAAATAAGGAACCTATTTTAAGACTTGTATTTGTCACATTTACAGCATGGTGCAACACATCCTGTGACTAGGGGTAGGGGAAAACTGCTTCTGGCACTCAATACCACAAAGTAACACAGTTTGCCACATGAGAGTAAAGCGAAGGGAGAGAAGGAAAGAGGGAAGAGAAACTTTTGGTGTTTCATTTCTGGTTTCAGAGCTGATTGAACAACCAGTCTAGTCCTTCATAGAACCCATCCCCACTAGTGGCACAGGTGGATTGGATGTACCAGTTTCTATAACAGGACACGGTCCGAGATTATCTGTTATTTCAGCTGCATTCATGGCACTGGAAAGATCCTGTTTGTTAGCAAACACTAATAACAGGGCATCTCTAAGCTTATCCTTTGTCAACATTCTCTTCAGTTCTTCTCAGACCTCATTCACTTGATCTTTGTCATTGCTGTCAGTCACAAAAATCAGTCCTTGTGCATTCTGGGAGTTAATAGCCCCATAGGGGTTGGATTTTGCCCTAGCCACCTGCATCCTGCACCGTGAAGCTAATGTTTTTGTATTCTACAGTTTCTACATTGAAACCTATGCTTAAAATTTATACAAAATAGTTGTTTTTCCTGCAGCATCCAGACCACCCATTAGAATCTTCATTTCTTTTTTGCCAACGAGCCCCTTGAATAGGCTAGCAAGTATATTCCTCATGTTCCAAGTGTGATATGTGGAACATTGGCAAAAGAAACCTCCCTGCTCCTTAGCATCAGGCTTCCTATTTCCTCACCCATGAGTGGCTGCTGCTCCTTTTTTTCTGTTCTCCAGAAATTGCTTTCACTTCCACCTATTATGACATTTTAAAAGCATTTTTTTCTCTTAAAACTCACTTAGGCTTAGTGGATAGAGTGCTGGATAAGCAGTCAAGAAAATCTGAGTTCAAATCTGGCCCTAGACACTAACTAGAATTGTGACTGAGGGGGCAGCTTGGTGGCTCAATGGATTGAGAGCCAGGCCTAGAGGTCCTAAGTTCAAATTTGGCCTCAGACACTTCCTAGCTGTGTAACCTTGGGCAAGTCACTTGACCCCCATTGCCCAGCCCTTACCACTCTTCTGCCTTGGAGCATAGTATTGACTCCAAGATGGAAGATAAGGTTTAAAAAAAAAAAAGAATTGTAATTGAGCAAGTTACTCAATCTCTGTTTTAATCCACTAGACAAGGAAATGGTGAACCACTCCAGCATCTTTGCCAAGAAAACCCCATGGACACTACAAAAAACCACATAATCCACAGGATCATGAAGACATTCAGACATGACTAAATGACTGAACAACAACAAAAACACATGGAACACCACTGTCCTTTTAGAGATAAGAAAACAGATTAAGATGTAAAACAACTGGACTATTTCAAATGAGATAATATTTGTAAAGTGCCTGGCATGTAATAGATACTGAATAAATATTGATTCACTTCTCATATTTCCTCCTCATTATGGTCACATAATGATCAGAAATGGGATTCAAACTCCACCTTGTTCTTATTCTAGGAGTCTAGATTATAAGTAGCACTTCTGTTTAAATAGTTTATAATTTGATGATCTATCCAATCAAAAGCCTTACTCAGATGGTGGTTTCTCAGGCTGCCTAAGCACTAAATAATATGGAAAAGGCAAGTAATAATTTATAATGGTCTATTTCCATTTAGTTCTGTGAAGAGTGAATCAAATTCTCTTTATAAATCAGCAACTTTTACGTTAATATCAAAATAATCAAAAACTTAAGTGCCCCTACTTAGTACCTTAATAGTCACTAAGAATGAGTTCACAAGTCACTTGCTAGAGTGGGTGACAACTCCAAAGGCCACTGCCCAGCCCTTTGGCAGCGCTAGGAGAATTGAAAGACTGTGATTGGTTCCTGTAAAGTGGGGGAGCCACAGGAAGTGACATCCAGGAAACTGCTTTAAAAAGGCTGGCTTGAGGATTCAGTGGCACTCTTCATTGGGGGAGCAGGACTGGAGGAGGAGACTCTTTCCCTGGATCCTGTATCGGTTTGGAGTGGGAAGTGAAGTGATTCCTTCTTTGGTTCTTCGGTGAGGAGATCTTCTTTGCTCATTGGCACTTCTGTGGGGCACTCCCTTTAGTGTAAGTTTTGGTGATATTCTTGGTGGTCTTAGCTTCCTGTGCACTGAAGGTTCTCCATGGATTCTTCAGGGTCTCCTGGCTCTTCAGATTTTGGCTTCCTAATTAGGACTTTGGATTCTGGTGAGATTTGCTTTTGGATTCCCATTTGCCATCTGGAAATGTTAGGATTAAGTTCAGGGTTTTGGTAGCTAGGCCACACTTTTTGTCTCTTTATCTACATTTTTCCACTTTTACTCTTTCCACCTCTTTATAAATAAAGCTGCTAAAAGTCATTTTGACTTAAGCTGTAATATTTTTAAATTGGCAACCACAATATTACTTTAGAATTCTTACGTTTAGCATAAAAACCTAAATTTAATTTCTTATGCTTCTTTTTTCATTTATTTTTTCCAGATTACAAATCAATGCAATTTTTAATAATTGTTTGCTGATATTTTGTGATACATGTTCTTTCCCTCCTTCCCACATATTGCCCTCCACAAGATGGCAGAAAATATGAAATGGGCTGTGCACATGTTCATCATGTGAAAGAAAACACATATTATTATCATTAAAGAAAAATTCATGAAGGAAATAAAATGAATAAGAGTACATGTTTCAAACTGTATTCAGATTCTATCAGTTTATTCTATAATAGTGGATAGCTTTTTTTGTAATGAGTCTCTTGAAGTTGTCCTGGATCCTTGCATTGTTGATAATAGTTAAATCATTCATAGTTGATCATCAGACATTATTTCTCTTACTGAGTATTGCCATTCTACTCATTTCACTTCGTATCACTTTATACAAGTCTTTCCAGGCTTTTTTGTGATCATTTGATTTGTCATTTATGGAGGCAAAATAATATTCTTTTACAATAATATACCACAACTTGTTCAACCATTCCCCAATTGATGGACATCCCTCCAATTTCCAGTGCTTTGCAAACACAAAAAGATATGCTATAAATATTTTTGTATGAGTAAATCCTCTTCCCGTCTTTGATTTCCTAGAGATGCAGTGGCCTATTTCCTTTTGCAGTAGCTCACATATCTAAAAATGTCCCCAAAGCAAAGGCAATTCATTTTCAAAAGGCCAATCACTTGATTCTTTGAGATTACAATAAATTTTGCAGTGGTCTTGGCATGTATACCCTTTTTAAAATTGAGGTCAACTATATGGCCTAGTGGATGCCATACGTGTCCTAGAGTCAGAAAGATTCCTCTTCTCGAGTTCAAATTCAGTCTCAAATTCTTACTAGCTGGGATAGTTACTGTGTAATTAGAAAATCCTGAACCCTTGGATTTCATCTCCCAGAATCCTTTTCCCTTCATGCACATAGAATCCTAACATAATGTTTATAAGTTTGGTGTAACTCTACCTCTCACTGTCTTCTCTTGCAACCTTGGCTAGGTTTAATCCCTCTTTACTTTAGCTTTTTTATTTTCCTTTACTTCAAATTTTTATTAATAAACTTTATAAAATATAATATATGGAGTATTTATATATTAATTTTTAAGCTTAAAATATATTATGGCAACCACTTCGGAAAATAAATTCTCAAATTTTTTACTCAGATAGCTTTTCAGTAAAGTTAGTAAGTTTTTCTGGTCTCTGCACACCACAAGAGCCTGGTGACCAGGTGGTTTCTGAGCTCCATCCTCCTACCACTGTTCCACCCTCTACTGCTGCTGTTGCTGCCACTGCCCACCATGACAACCTCGGAGCAATTTCTCCTCACCCTGCATGCTCTGAGGAAGAGCTGCTCCACTGCTGCCTCCCAATGCAATCTCTGAGTTGAGTCTCCATGCAGGAGGTGACATATATATTGTCCCAAACTGTGTGGCCAGTACTGCCTCTGGTTGTGGCCCTACCTGGTTCTCAAGTGGTAGCCATATGACCTTTCAGCTTGTAACTGAGGCTGCTAATATACCACTGAGCAGCAAAATTCTATACTATTCAGTTCCACCTCTCTTCTAGTTTCTAAGCGAAATTCTTTTTTTTTTTTAAACCCTTGTACTTTTTGGTGTATTGTCTCATAGGTGGAAGAGTGGTAAGGGTGGGCAATGGGGGTCAAGTGACTTGCCCAGGGTCACACAGCTGGGAAGTGGCTGAGGCCGGGTTTGAACCTAGGACCTCCTGTCTCTAGGCCTGACTCTCACTCCACTGAGCTACCCAGCTGCCCCCTAAGCCAAATTCTTAAGCTGAGTCTGGGCTCCTGGTTAAGATGGCTGCTCCTGAAGGTTTTTTTCCACATGGAGTACAAATAAACCAAATCAGTGGATTTGAAGTCAGAGTTTGTGGGAAATAAGTCTCTGATTTTTTTTCCTTTTTCTCCTGACTCAAAACACCAAAAGAAGCCTTCATTTAATATGCAAATACCCTATTGTTCTCCCTTACAGTTTTTCCCCCAAGGGAGGAAGGGACTGGATAATAGCTTTTACAAGCCCCTTACCTAACAACTGAAGGATTTTTTTTTTTACCTTCTAGTCAGGGTCTTTTTGTTTTACCTGTAAATAAAATCCATTTAGCTTTTTTTTTTTTTTTTTTTTGAGGAATAATGCTGTTACAAAGCATGCTTGAAACTCTGAAAGAACAGTTTGAATTGGTAAAGCTAACAAGTACAGATTGGCTCTATTTAATCCTTTTACTGGCATTTTTTATTTTCATTGCATATTTCCCATTTTATTTACTTCTCTTCAAGAATATACAGTAACAAGCTAGGCTGCTTAAATTACAGACCAAACTGGAATATTTTGACAAAGTTTGGAAAATATTAAATATTCTCAACATGCAGAATGGAGATTTCTGCCCAGTATGTGTATGAAGAACTCCAGAGGTATGATAAAAGGAATGCAAATGGATGATAAATCCTGGAGAGGGGAAGGAAACTTAAAGAGATCTGGAAGTTTATTGATGTTAACTTTTTGAGTTTTGTTTCCCCTCCATAATAGTGAACAAGTCTTTATTGGAATTGGAAAGAAGGACTTTTGAATTCAATGCTGGTATCCAGTCATGCTTATTGTATTTTGCTGATTGTTTGCTTTAAGATTTAATTTTTTTAAGTTCATATATTAATCTAATCAATATCTTTCTATTACACTGAATCATTTTAAGCTAATGTATTTTGCCTATTAAATATATTCTTTTATATTATTTGTACCTTTCCCCTATGACTGTACTGAAGAACATATCATTGTAAAAGCCCATAAACACCTTACACAAATCCTTTTCAGTGGCAAAACCGTAACTCCTTATGTATGCTGGATTTGTCACCTAATCCATCGAGATTACATGTTGCCTTAAACAGCCTTTTGTTCCTTTTTGCCTTTGTTAATTGTCACATAGATGACGAATGGACTCCATCAAAATTGGTTACACTACCACACCAATGCAACTACCAACAATTTGGAAATTGGTCTTGATCAAGGACACATGACAAAACTAGTGGAAATGTGTATCGGGCATGGGTGGGGGGAGTGTGGGGGGCAAAGGGGAAAGGAGGAGCATGAATCGTGTAACCATGTTAAAAATGAATATTAGGCTTCCGGGTTAAGATGGCGGCAGAGTAAGAAGCAGCTCTTAACCTCTCCTGACCGAAACACACAAAACTCCTCAAGGGGACATAAAAACAAGTCCAGACGAACGGAGGAACCCAACAACAGGGCACAGCGTGGAAGGTATGTGGAATCGAGACATTTCCAGGCTATAAAGGGCTCTCACTAAATCGCGGGCTGAGCAACTGCCCCACCCCCACCCCCTCCACACTCATCTATAGCTCCGAACCCAGCTAAAAAGAAATAGGGCAAGTTTGGGGCACCCATCGAGTCATCAGCAGCTCTGGGACTTGTTCCTGAGAGCAGCTAGACTTAGGACCCCATTAAGTTAAAAAAAGCACGCGGAATCTGAGCGCGCGGGAGCAGGACGCTGGGCGCAGAGCGCAGGCTGAGCAGAGGCGTGGGTGGAGGCAGACACAACCAGGAACTAAAGCCTAAGTGGGGAACCAGTGCAGACGGGTATACGACTGTGGAAGCAGCGCCCTGAGACTTGTAAAGAAACCTCCAGCAGAGGATCAAGCAAGAGGGCCCACCAGGGGGCTTGACCTTGGAAAAAACCAGAACTCAGACCTCAGGAGCCAATAGATCGCGAACAGACACTGAGCGCGAGGATAAAGCTGAGAAGCTGCTGGGCTAATGATGGCTACTCAGCATCAGGAAGTTCAGAAGAGAAAGAATAATAACAAGAAGAAGAAGTCTTTAACACTCCACAGCTTTTACACAGAGAAAATCCAGACAACCGAGCAAACAGAGGAGGAGAACAAACAAGCATCCGGACCCTCCTCAAATAAGGAAAACTCCTCACAAGCTATGGAAGAGTTCAAAACTGAGATTCTGAGGAAAATGGAAGAGATCTGGCAAGAAAATAACAGTTTAAAAGGTAGAATCTTGCAATTGGAAAGTGAGGCTCAGAAATCAAATGAACTGATAAGCAAATTGAACACCAGAAATGACCAGATTGAAAAGGAATACCAAAAGATTATAGCCGATAACCAGTCCCTAAAGGCTAGAATCGAGCAATTAGAAGCTAATGATCTCTCAAGACAACAAGAACAAATAAAACAAAGTCAAAAGACTGAAAAAATAGAAGGAAATATGAAATATCTCAATGAGAGAGTGACAGACCAAGAAAACCGGTCTAGAAGAGACAATTCGAGAATAATTGGTCTTCCAGAAAAACCAGAAATTAATAGAAACCTGGACTCCGTACTAAAAGAAATTATTCAGCAAAATTGCCTTGAAGTCCTACAACAAGAGGGCAATATAGACATCGAAAGGATTCATAGAACACCCACCATATTCGACCCAGAGAAGAAATCGGTTAGAAATATTATTGCCAAATTCAAAAGCTTTCAAGCAAAAGAAAAAATCTTACAAGAAGCCAGAAAGAAACAATTCAAATATCAAGGAGCACCAATCAGGATCACACAGGATCTGGCAGCCTCCACACTAAAAGACCGTAAGGCTTGGAATACAATATTCAGAAAGGCAAGAGAGCTGGGCCTGCAACCACGGATCAACTACCCATCAAAACTGACTATATATTTCCAGGGGAAAGTATGGG
>NC_058132.1:115464451-115464830 GCF_016433145.1 Gracilinanus agilis | reverse complement strand
CAATCAGGATCACACAGGATCTGGCAGCCTCCACGCTAAAAGATCACAAGGCTTGGAATACAATATTCAGAAAGGCAAGAGAGCTGGGCCTGCAATCACGGATCAACTACCCATCAAAACTGACTATATATTTCCAGGGGAAAGTATGGGCATTCAACAAAATTGAAGAATTCCAGGTATTTGCACAGAAAAGACCAGGGCTGAATGGAAAGTTTGATATCGAACCACAAAAATCGAGAGAAACCTGAAAAGATAAATAAGTTACAGAGGGAAAAGAAAGAAAACTTATAATTTTTAAATTTGCCTTTTTAAGGGCCTCAGTGAGATCTAATTATCTGTATTCCTATGTAGAGAAATGTTATGTTTAATTCTCTGTAGT
>NC_058132.1:115432177-115459606 GCF_016433145.1 Gracilinanus agilis | reverse complement strand
AACTTGTATACAACCTTTGGAGAATTTAATGAGCTAAATCTCTCAATTGATTTTAAGGGGTCTTCAGAAATGATTTTTAGCTATCTAGTAGCTTCTGAATGATGTGTGTGTGTGTGTGTGTGTGTGTGTATATATATATATATATATATATATATATATATATATATATTAAAAGGAAGATTGAATTAAAGGCAGAGAACAAAATAGAAATTCCTGCCACAAAATTTTAATATAAATCATAAAGTCTAAATAGCTTTTCCATGATATTTTAACTCTTCAGTTTAATCTACCTCCACCAGAATGATCTAGATTTTTGGTGATGTTTTGAACCCAAAAGGTTTTCATCAGCAGTCCAGGGGTTTATATTTTTTTTTCTAGGCTTTTCTGCCAAATTTTGGAATGATGGTAGTAATAGACTTTGTTAAAAATATTCTTGCCAAGGTTGAAAGATTTTTTACATCTGTAGAACTTGTGACAAGTATCCATGATTTCATCGGTTATTTAAATGTCATATAGTAAATGGCTATATAGAGACTCATGTGAATCCTATATAATAGCAGATTTTTTTGCTATTGTCATTAACTGGGCTATTGTGAATTTTGGGAATTTTGGTACTTTCTTTGAATGTACATTACCTGCTATATTACTGTTTTATAAAGTTGTTACTTTGTGAAAATCATTTGCTCTCACACAGTGGTTCATGGCCAAGTTAAAAAGGAAATGGATTTAATTTTCGGGTGAGAAACCTTTGTATTCTACCTCTCCTTGCCTGACACAGTGTGTCACTGATTTTAAGCCATGTTTTTGATTTTTTAAAACATTTTTATTATTGTTTTTCCTTGTATGTGCAATACAGTATTTGAGTTTTATTTTTTTCCTCACTCTTTATTTGAAGCATATGTTACTAGTATTAAAAGGGTTATTTTTAATTTTACAACAGGTTAAGTTTAAAAATGCCCATTAACCCTAATGTCAATGCATGCCCCAAAAGGTTTAGACTATAGAAATAATGCTATTGATTATTTTTAAAAAATTATGGGACTTTTCGTAATGATTGTCTGATTCCAGGAGAAGGGAATGCAACAAGAGCCATTGCACAGTGCCAAAGAAATATAAAGCTAACCTTCATAGTACCAATTGAGCAGAAGGTCAAAGAGACCAACCAATCCTAGTGGGATTGATAACATTTTGAGCCAAGACAAGAGGACTTTAACTTATTTGGGGTGCAAGTTGTGGATTTTTTGACATATGTCAGAGGCAAGTCTTCCATGAGCCACATTCTACTAAGCACCTCACTTTGGCTGCCATCCTGGTTCCAGTATTCCTGAGAGATAAAGTAAAATTAGACCAGGAAATGCTATTTCCCATTTGCTGCTAAAATCTAGTCTCTTTTCTGTCATTCATAGTGTGGCAAACTTTCTGTAATCCTGGCTTCTGACTGGGTAAGTGCATAATTACATAAATCATTTTTTTAAACCCTTAACTTCTGTGTATTGGCTCCTAGGTGGAAGAGTGGTAAGGGTGGGCAATATGGATCAAGTGACTTGCCCAGGGTCACACAGCTGGGAAGTGTCTGAGGTGGGATTTGAAACTAGGACCTCCGTACATAAATCATTTTAATTGGGCCCTGACTCAAGGACCTGTTATAAGTTTATTTTTCCTTTACTTGGAATTTTTAGCCATAAGACTTTGATATTTTATATTTCATCCATAACTTATTTTTTCTTTTTTTACTTGGATTTTTGAATGTTTTTGATTTTCTTTTGACAATCATATACCTTATAACTCAGTCATGCATCCCTGAGTGATCCCTGTGTTTGTCACCATCCTCTTCAGAGGGGGAATGTATTATTATCCTATAATGCAAAGTTAAAATTCTATTGAGAGTAATTTTAGGATAAGAAACTTGCTAACTCCCCAAATCCAGAAAGTAAACTAGAGAAGGTGCCATGAAAATGCCTGCAGAGACCACAGGCTGCACCAGAAGATCCAGAGTGAAATTTGGGATATGGTGAATTTGAACTATGCAGGGGTTGAATGCATTTATTTTTAATATATACTCTTATGCCAAAGGGGACTTCCCCCTAATTGGCTTTTTGTCAATGCAGCAATCATTGGTTTTGTTCTTTTTCTCTTTTATTTCCCTTTCCCCCCACAAATTATTGTAATTTCCCTTTAGAAACTACAATATTGTATACAACTTTATTTTAAAAAAATCTTTAGAGTTTTAATTTGATTATGTTAAAAATGATTCCTTTGGGGAGACTGATCTCCCAAAAGGATCACAGAGGAGAATGTGTAATTAGAAAATCTTGAACCCTTTGACTTCATCTCCCAGAGTCCTTTTCCCTTTGTGCACATAGCATCCTTATGTAATATAAGTTTCTTATAACTCCACCTCTCTTTCTTTTCTTGCAACTGCTGCTGGGTTTAATCCCCCGTTACTCTAGTTTTTTTTATTTTCCTTTATTTCAAGTTATTATTAATAAACTTTATAAAATAAAATACTTGGAGTATTTGGATATTAATTTTTAATCTTACATGACTTAATCCTGTTTGCCTCAATTCCTCATCTGTAAAAGGAGCTGGAGAAGGAAATGGCAAAATACTCTATTATTTTCACCAAGAAAACCCTACAATGGGGTAACTGTTAAGGTTAAGATGTAAAGGGTAAAAATGAAAGGGTTGGACTAAATTTATGAGTGTGTGCACCAGGAATTATGTCTCAATTCTAAATGACTTTTTATGGCAGTTTATTTACAAAAGCAGAAAGAGTGAAACAGAGAGAGTAGATATTTACTCCAGCCTAGTCCAAACCAGGTAGGGCTTATGAGGCCCCAGCAAAGTGGGCCCAGAAGTAAATTAAACAAGGGTTTTAGCTCAATGCCTCCTCCAAGATGATGGGCCTCTCTGGAGGCCAGTATCTCCAGAACAGGCCAGGGAAAGGAGTCAGCCTTTTTCACTCACCCACATAGTAGTTCTAAAGGAAATAGAAAACCAGTCCCAGGTCCTCCAGGGTCAAATTGAAAGTAAAAGCCCTCCTCACAGGAAATTCTTGCCACTTTTGAAGACCATTCCTTTTGTCACTTCCTTTGTCCTTATGTGGACCAATTACATCTAAAGCTTTGCTTAAAACTGTCCAGGGGGCAGTCAGTCAATTCTGATTCATCACTCACTATTGCACATGTGGGTCACAGACCTCCCCCACTTAAGGATAAGAGGGGTGTATATGCTTCTGGTGATTAAATCTAAAAATGAGCTGGGGAGAGTTAATCCCACCTTCACATAACAAAGAGTCAGACATAACTGAAATAACTAAATAATAACAGTTTTATATTGAACTTTTACTTATATTTATTTAAATAGCATTCCAAAGAGCAAAGATTGTAACAAGAAAACAATAGGTATGATTTGCTCTTTGGAATGCTTTTTTAGTATAGTGCTTTGCAATCAGAAGTTAGTTAATACGTAATTTTAAAATTGAACTGAATTTGTTTTAAAAAACACATGATAACTATCTTCAAGTATCTGGAGAACAGTTATATAGATAAAAGTGATGAGGGCCCAGCACAGTTGATTTATCTTAAATGTTTCCCTTGACTCCAGTATTGCAAATAATTTGAGAGTTGTCATGGTAAGAAAATATAATAATTGGGGGAAATGAATTTCATTATTATGAATTACATTTTGTCAAGTAGGAAGTTGAAGAGGCAGGGTAGTTCAGAGACTTTTCTTTTTATCCTGATCATATGATTTGGTGGTTTCAAATCCAATTCCCAAGCTTCTAATTAACCTTCCTCTGTTATCATTTAACATCCCAGGATATGATATTTGTAAAATGTCTTTTATGCCCTTAGTTGAAAATAACCTTAGTACATAATTACATAATTATAGCTTAAGGTCAGAGTAACTGAGATAACATATGCTCCATACCCAGGGAAGAACTTCTGTGGTTTTGTAAACTTGTTGTCAAATTAGAAGAACTGGAGGACATTTGTGAATCCGTTTCTCTTTTTTGGCCAAGGAAGAAAGGAAACTGCACTTATGTTTACTATGTACTAGATTCTGTGCTAAGCACTTTGTATAAATGTGATCTGATTTTATCCTCACAGCAACCCTGGGAAGTAGGTACTATTATTATTGCCATTTTACAGTTAATGAAATTGAGATAGAGATTAAGTGATAAAGTTACACAGCTAATAAGTATTTCAATTTGAACTTGTCTATTTGACTAAAGAGCCAACACTCTTTCCCCTATGACCTATACAAAGAATCTTGGACTTTCAAGCTGGAAAGGACTTTGGAAATCAGGTAACTTCATTTCTTCTTTAAAGATGTGAGGAAAAAGAAGCCCATAAAATTAAAGTAACTTTCTCAAGGTCAAACAGGTAGCAAGAAGCAAAGATAGCATTGAATCTCAAATTGCCCTACTCCAAATGGAATATTTTTTTACTAGCATTTTTTCTGGCAGTCCTCCACATCTGGAATACTCTCCCTCCCCATCTCTGCCTCCTAGTTTCCCTGGCTTCCTTCAAGTCCCAGCTGATTTCTGTTGATTACTTCTTATTTATCCTATTTATAAATTGTATAGAGTTACATATTGTCTCTCATTAGATTGTGAATTCCTTGAGAGGATGGTCTGTCTTTTGCTTTTTTCTGTATCTCCAACACTCAGCACAATGTACTTTACATATAGGTGCTTTGTGAATGCTAATTAGAGAGAGGGGTAGTGAAAATACCTTGTCTAGAGTCAGGAAGACCTGAGTTCAAATGCAACTTCAGAAACTTACCAGGTTAGGAACCAAGGTAAATCACTTAACCCTGTTTGCCTCAGTTTCCTCATCTATAAAATTAGTGGGGAGGAAGAAATAACAAACCACTCCAGTATCTTTGCCAAGAAAACTCCATATGGGGTCACAAAGAGTCACACATGACTGACATCACCAAATAACAACAAAAAGTGCTGATTGACTGGCTAAAGGACTACAGCCTTGTGGGGAAAGAAAAACTCTGCATGCTCTCAATTCACCATCGCATTGCCCACAACTTTTTTTTCTTCCATCAGTAGATCTTTTCAAGTCAACTTCTTCTTAGGAATAGTGAGTATCTGGGCAATGGCATCCCTTGCTCCACTCTCATGGAATGTTATAGCCAAGTATAAAATGAAAAATTGATTTTAGGAATAATTCCCTAGGTTTTTACTTCACTCACTCATTTATTTATTTATGTGTATGCATGCACATGTGTGTATGTGTGTGTATGTGTTTGTGTGTGTATGTGTGTTTTTGTGTGTGTATATCACTTCCATATCATGAGGTTTGGTGGCATGGCATCCCTATGATATGGAAAATCCATGCAAAATTTTTTCACCTTCCCTTTATTCCACAGAAGATATCTGAATTTTTTCTTTTTATTTCATGGGTTGTTTAGGGTACCTTAGTGTAAAATATGGATTAAGTATTTCAGCATAAGCTACATGTAGATCAATGTTAAGTTATCTCTACATTTATTTTCTTTCTTTCTTTTTTAAACCCTTACTTTCTGTCTTGGAATCAATACTGTGTATTAGTTCTAAGGCAGAAGAGTAGTAAGGGCTAGGCAATGGGGGTCAAGTGACTTGCCTAGGGTCACACAGCTGGGAAGTGTCTGAGGTCAGATTTGAACCTAGGACCTCCTCTGTCTAGGCCTGGGTCTCAATCCACTGAGCTACCTATTTGCCCTTATCTCTACATTTCTAGCCTTTGTCAGCTGCTAGTTTTTGTGTTCTCTTCCCAAACTTTAAATTTTTACTTATTTCAACTTAAAAATGTGTATATTTATGGTACTAAAAGATAAAATATGTTGATATTTTATAATACTGTGCACATATTTTAGTCATTTCTGAGTTTCTAAACTTTTCTGTGTCATCTTCTGGCCTTCACTCAAAACTGGCTTCCTCAAAACTGCTCCAAAATTCTCATTTAATTTCCTATCCAAATCCATAATATTTTGAAACCATGATGGTGAAAGTCACGATGGAGAAGGAATACATCTATGTCTATGTCTATGTCTATGTCTATGTCTATGTCTATGTCTATGTCTATGTCTATGTCTATGTCTATATCTATATCTATATCTATATCTATCTACCTATCTATTTATTAGCCACCTATTATATACTAGGCATTGAAGGAGAATAGAGATATGTTTTAAATCTATATATTATATATATATGTAAGCTTAAGATTTATTTTAAATAAAAATAAAACACAGACCTTGTCATTATCAATTGGGATTCTCATGCCAAAGCTGCAGATCACATCCTCTCCCATTCTGCTCATGTCTTCCCATGAGGTCATCAGAAATGGTACATATAATATTTTGTTGATGTGAGGGGGAAGTACTTCTTTCAAGAATATCAGTGGAGGGGGCAGATGGGTGCCTCAGTTTGAGAAGCAGGCCTAGAGACAGGAGGTCCTGGGTTCATATCTGGCCTCAGACACTTCTAGTGTGTGACCCTGGGCAAGTCATTTAACCCCCATTGCCTAGTCCTTACTGCTCTTCTGCCTTAGAACCAATACACAGTATTGGTTCTAAGAAAGAAGGTAAGGGTTTAAATAAAAAAAGAATATCTGTGGAGAACTTAAGCTTCCTACCTGTTATGACTATCACAAAGTGACTGATTTAGGGGTTAGGTGTAATAAAACACAAATCAAGATAACTATACTATGCAATATTACAATATTATACAATATTGTGACACATTAGTACATATTGACTTATTAAGTTAACAAGCATCTATTAAGCCTTTACTATATGTCAGGCATTGTATGAAGCACTTGGAATATAAATACAGGGAGACATTCATTCTTATAGGGAATTTCAAAGATATCATTTTCTTGGTGCAGAGAAGCAGCTTGCTTGCAATTGATAGACTTACTAGAATTGTTTGCTGTGGTGAGGATTGTTGCAGGGTAGAGGAAAGCAGCATATTTTCTTCTTGATATAAGTAATACCACTTTAGAATAAACTTTCATTTCAAGTATAAATTCAAGTACAAATAAAAATACATTTCAAGTATAAATCTGATTTCTGTGTTGTGTTTTCTATTGCTCCAAGTCTTGTTCAAGGTCAAACAAGGATATAGTTTACTTTATATTAAACCTCCGGGTCTATGATAGACCAGAAGAGTCCAAAGTCTATTTCCTTTCTCTGAAATACCACAAAGCCAGTGGTTGATGATATATGAACCCATCAGGACTATGTGTTTTCTATAAATTGCAAGTAGTTAAGAAAAATTTCTCTTATCCTGAATCCTTCTTGCCCCATAGAGACACACTTGTTTCTATGGCAATTTATGCTTCTCCTGGTCTTGCCATTATACTGTGTGGAGTGGAATTTTTTTTAAGCCCTTAACTTCTGTGTATTGGCTCATAAGTGGAAGAGTGGTAAGGGTGGGCAATGGGGGTCAAGTGACTTGCCCAGGGTCATACATCTCCCTTCTGAAGGGCACCTAACTTTCACTAATTTTTTCTGTAGGAAAGTTACCAATCTATGATTTCTAACACTAATTAATGTATGCTGGGGAATAATTCACAATTTCATCCCATACAATACCCATTTAGGAATAAAACATTCTAGTGATTTCTCTCCTAATTTGTAATAAATTGTGTTTTCTGGCTATGACACTCATCACCAAGAGATTGTGAATTGTGCATTCTGACACATTTGGTATGTAAATAAGGCAGCATTCCAATGTAGGTTTTATTGAATCCAAGAGCAGCTTTCTGGGTACTATCTCAGAATGCCTCTCCACAAGTACACTGAAGAACTTCAAAATGAAAGTTAAGATCAGAGTTTCAAAGAGGAAGGACCTCTACAGGAGGGATAACTAAGCAACTGAGCAGTGGGTCAGCACTGCTAGAAACAAGGACAGTCTTTCTTTGCTCTGATAACTTGGGCATGCTATCCAAGATAATCCATTATCCTTGTACAGCTATTATATTGCTTCTAGAGTCCTTCTGTGAAAGACTGTGTACTTTTCAGCAGTCTCTTATAGTAGAAATTAGCTGCATTATTGGCTTTTAGGAGCTTGATGGGATAAAAGGTAAATATGCAGGGCCCACTCACTCAGTGTTTTACAATTTAAGGGCTTTATAATATGGGTTTTTAATGAAAGACACACACACTGCTCTTGCAATAGACCACAATGCAAAGAACAATAAAACCGTAGGAGGTGAGGAGTGATTGAGAGCCAAACCTAGCAGCCACAAAAATACCTCTCCAGCTTTGATCTGAGTGTCAGATCTAAAAAATCTCAACTAACCTCAGACAGTGAGTGGAGAGAGGAACGGAAAAGCTAAATAGCTAAATAATGGTAATAGTTAATATTTCTATCATATAAGATGACTTTTGTGAAAGTACTTTCTAAACTGCTATAGCCTAGTTGACTATAATGATTGTTATAACCTAGAATATCTCAGTCACACTTGCAGGAGGGTGGTCATACTCAAATAAATGCAGCATATATGTAGTGGATTTGAAATCTGGAAAAGTGGGGCTTCAGGGTTAAGGTGGCAGCAGAATAAAAAGCAGCTGCTTGACCTCTCCTAACCCACACATATAGGACTCCTCAAGAAGACATAAAAACAAATCCAGATGAACAAAGTAACCCCACAACAGGGTGCAGCACTGAAGGTACATGGAATCAGGTCATTTCCATGCTATAAAGGGGTGAAACACCTCTCACTAAAACATGAGCTGAGCAACCCCCTCTGCCCCAACACCACCTACAGTGCCAAAGCCAGCGCAAAAGAATTAGAGCAAGTTTGGGGCACCCATTAAGTCATTGGCAACACACCAGGGCCTGCTCCTCAGAGCATCAAGACTTAAAACCCCAAGAGGCTAAAGAAGGCACGGACTTTGAACACAGACCCTGAGCACAGGAACAGATGCAGATCCTGAGCTCAGGTGCAGACCTTGAGTGGGGACCCAGTGCAGAGGGGTGCACAACTGGGGAAGCAGTACACTGAGACTGTTAAAGGAGCTTCAGGCAGAGGAACAAGCAAGGGAAACACCAGGAGGCTTGACCCTGAGAACAACTAGACCTGAGACCTCAGGAGCCTAAAGAGTGCAGACAGACTCTAGGCATGAGGATAAAGCTGAGAGGGCACGCAGCTCACAATGGCAAGCCATCCACAGGAACCCCAGAAGAGAAAGATCAAGAAGAAACCTTTAATACTCGACAAATTTTGCACAGAAAAAATCCAGACAGCAGAGCATACAGCAGAGGAGAACAAACAAGTCACCATATCCAAACCTTCCCAAAAAAATGAAAACTGGTCACAAGGTCTTGAAGAGTTCAAATCTGAGATTATGAGAAAGATGGAAGAGATCAGGCAAGAAAATAACAGTTTAAAAGGCAGAATTTCACAAGTGGAAAGTGAGGCAAGTAAATTAAAGACCAGAAATGACCAGATCAAAAAGGAAAATCAGTCTCTAAAGGCAAGGATTGGGCAATTCGAAAAAGATGCCCCCAAATCAAAAGAATTAATAAGCAAATTGGAGACCAAAATCAAATAGATGGAAAACAGGATAGACCAAATCGAAATGGAAAATCAAAAGATTATAGCAGAAAACTAGTCTCTAAAGACAAAAATTGTGCAAGTAGAAGCCAGTGATCTCTCAAGACACCAAGAACAAATAAAACAAAGTCCAAAGACTGATAAAATAGAAGGAAATATGAAATATCTCACCGAGAAATTGACAGATCAAGAAAACAGGTCTTGCAGAGACAATTTGAGAATCATTGGTCTTCCTGAAAAAGCAGAAACTAATAGAAATTTGGACTCCATACTAAAAGAAATTATTCAGCAAAACTTCCCTGAAGTTCTACAACAAGAGGGCAATATAGACATTGAAAGGATCCATAGACCACCCTCTACATTAGAACCAGAAAAGACAACCCCCAGGATTATAATAGCAAGAGCTTTCAAGTAAAAGTAAAAAATTTACAAGAAGCCAGAAAGAGACAATTCAGATATCAAGGAGCACCAATCAGGATCACACAGGATCTGGTAGCCTCCACACTAAAATAACACAAGGCTTGGAATATGATATTCAGAAAGGCAAGAGAACTGGGTCTACAACCAAGGATCACCTACCCATCAAAACTGACTATATACTTCCAGGGGAAAGTTTGGGCATTCAACAAGATAGAAAATTTCCAAATATTTGCACAGAAAAGACCAGGACTAAATGGAAAATTCAATATCCAACCACAAAAATCAAGAGAAACATGAAAGTAAATAAGAAATAAAAGGGAAAGTAAGAAAACTTATTTTTTCAATTTACCTCTTTAAGGGCTTCAATAAGATCTAATTATTTGTTCCTATGTGGAGAAATGTTATGTATAATTCTCTGTAGTGAACTCTATTTACTATTATAGTAATTAGAAGAATTATTCATAGGGAGAGGTTGGTATACTAAATGGTCTAAGATGATATGGGGGTTGGGAAAGAGGGGGGTGAATAGTAGAGGACACCAAGAGAAACTTGAATGAATAAGAAAAAAATGATATTCTATTACACACAAAGAGGGCATGGGAAGGGGAAGGGATGAATACAAAGGAGAGGAAGAGAGCATTAAGAGGTAATATTTAAACCTTACCCTCAGTGTAATTAACCCTGAGAGGGAAGAGTAGCTATATCCATTGGGATATAAAACTCTATCTAACCCTACTGAGAAAGTCAGAAGGGATGAAACAAGGGGAGTGGGGAGGTCAAAAAATGGAGGGGAGAAGAAGGGGGAGGGAATTCATTAGGCCTTCAAAATAAAAAGAGGGGAATAATGGGAAGTAAATCAAGGGAGGGGACAAGGGTTAGTGGTTTAAAGGAAACCACTGGTTTAAAAGGAAATAGTGTAAGAAGAAGGAGTAGAACTAGGAGAGGATACCAAAATGTTGGGGAATACACAACTGATAATGATAACTCTGAATGTAAATGGGATGAACTTGCCCATAAAATGGAAGCAAATAGCCAAGTGGATTAGAAACCAAAATCCTACCATATGTTGTCTACAAGAAACACATGAGGCTGGTGGACATACAGAGGGTTAAGGTAAAGGGCTTGAGCAAAATCTTTTGGGCTTCAAATGACAAAAAGAAGGCAGGAGTGGTGATCCTGATTTCTGACAAAACCAAAGTAAAAATAGATATGATTAAAAAAGAAAAGGAAGGTAATTACATCCTGATAAAAGGCAGTATAGACAATGAGGAAATAACAGTGCTCAATATATATGTACCAAATGACATAGCATCCAGATTCTTAAAGGAGAAACTGACAGAGCTCAAGAAGGAAATGGATAAAAAAAAAACCATACTAGTGGGAGATCTAAATATTCCTCTTTCAGATCTAGGTAAATCAAACTAAAATATAAGAAAGAGATAAGAGAGGTGAATGAAGTCGTAGGAAAATTAGATTTAATAGATATGTGGAGAAAAATAAATAGGGACAAAAATGGAATACACCTTCTTTTCAGCTGTGCATGGTACATTCACAAAGATTGACCATGGAATAGGGCATAGAAACATTGCAAACAAATGCAAAAGAGAAGAAATAATAAATGTAACCTTCTCATATCATAATACAATGAAAATAATAATTAGTAAGGGCACCTAGACAGGCAAATCAAAAACTGATTAGAAATTAAATAATATGATTCTCCAAAACCAGCTAGTCAAAGAAGAAATCATAGAAACAATCAACAATTTCATTGAAGAAAATGACAATGATGAGACATCCTACCAAACTCTGTGGGATGAGGCCAAGGCAGTACTCAGGGGGAAATTTATATCCTTGAGTGCATATATTAACAAATTAGTGAGGGCAGAGATTAATGAATTGGGCATGCAACTTAAAAAACTAGAAAGTGAGCAAATTAAAAATCCCCAGAGGAAAACTAAATTAGAAATACTAAAAATCAAGGTAGAAATTAATAAAATCAAAAGTAAAAGAACTACTGAATTAATAAATAAGACTAGAAGCTGGTATTTTGAAAAAACACACAAAATAGACGAAGTACAGGTCAAACTAATAAAAAAAGGAAAGAAAACCAAATTGACAGTATCAAAGATGAAAAGGGAGACTTCACCTCTAATGAAGGGGAAATTAAGGCAATCATTAAAAACTATTTTGCCCAGTTATATGGCAATAAATATAGCAATCTAGGTGATATGGATGAATATTTACAAAAATATAAATTGCCTAGGTTAACAGCAGAAGAAATAGAATACCTAAATAATCCAATATCAGAAAAAGAAATTGAATAAGCCATCAAAGAAATCCCTAAGAAAATATCTCCAGGGCCTGATGGATTCACAAGTGAATTCTATCAGACATTCAAAGAGCAACTAATCCCAGTACTATACAAATCATTTGATATAATAAGCAAAGATGGAACCCTACCAAATTCCTTTTATGATACACATATGGTACTGATCCCAAAGCCAGGTAGATCAAAAACAGAAAAGAACACTACAGACCAATCTCCCTAATGAACATAGATGCAAAAATCTTAAATAGAATACTAGCAAAGAGATTCCAGCAAGTAATTAAGAAGATCATCCACCATGATCATGTGGGATTTATACCAGGAATGCAAGGTTGGTTCAACATTAGGAAAACCATCCACATAATTGACCATATCAACAATCTAAAAAAAAATCACACAATTATCTCAATAGATGCTGAAAAAGCCTTTGACAAAATACAGCACCCATTACTATTGAAAACACTGGAAAATATAGGAATAGAAGGGCCTTTCCTAAAAATAATAAATAGTATATGCCTAAAACCATCAACAAGCATCACATGCAATGGGAATAAATTAGAAGCCTTCCCAATAAGATCAGGAGTGAAACAAGGATGCCCACTATCACCTCTATTATTTAACATTGTACTAGAAACACTAGCAGTTGCAATTAGAGAAGAAAAAGAAATTGAAGGTATCAAAATAGGCAATGAGGAGACTAAGTTATCACTCTTTGCAGATGATAAGATGGTCTACTTAAAAAATCCTAGAGAATCAACTAAGAAGCTTGTAGAAATAATCAACAACGTTAGCAAAATTGCAGGATACAAAATAAATGCACATAAATCATCAGCATATCTATATATTTCCAACACATTGCAGCAGGAAGAGTTAGAGAAGAGAAATACCATTTAAAATCACACAAGATAATATAAAATACTTAGGAATGTATCAACCAAAAGAAACACAGGAATTATATGGAAACAACTACAAAATACTTTCCAAACAATTAAAACTAGATCTAAACAATTGGAAAAACATTGATTGCTCATGGGTAGGATGAGCTAACATAATAAAAATGACCATTCTACCCAAATTAATTTACCTATTTAGCACCATACCTATCAAACTACCAAAAACTTTTTTACTGAATTAGAAAAAACTATAACAAAGTTCATTTGGAATAACAAAAGATCAAGAATATCAAGGGAAATAATGAAAAAAAATGTGAAGGAAGATGGCCTAGCAGTACCAGATATTAAACTATACTATAAAGCAGCAGTCATCAAAACAGTATGGTACTGGCTAAGAGACAGAAGGGAGGATCAGTGGAATAGACTTGAGGTAAGTGAAATCAGCAAGACAGTATATGATAAACCCAAAGAGCCCAACTTTTGGGACAAAAATCCACTATTTGACAAAAACTGCTGGGAAATTTGGAAAACAATATGGGAGAGATTAGATTTAGATCAACATCTCACACCCTACACCAAGATAAATTCAGAATGGGTGAATGACTTGAATATAAAGAGGGAAACTATAAATAAGTTAAGTGAACACAGAATAGTATACCTGTCAGATCTCTGGGAAAGGAAAGATTTTAAAACCAAGCAAGAGTTAGAGAAAATTACAAACTGTAAAATAAATGATTTTGATTATATTAAATTAAAAAAGCTTTTGTACGAACAAAAACAATGCAGCCAAAATCAGAAGGGAAACAACAAATTGGGAAAAAATCTTTATAATAAAAAAACTCTGATAGAAGTTTAATAACTCAAATATACAAGGAGTTAAATCAATTGTATAAAAAAATCAAGCCATTCCCCAATTGATAAATGGGCAAGGGACATGAATAGGCAATTTTCAAATAAAGAAATCAAAACTATCAATAAGCATATGAGAAAGTGCTCTAAATCTCTAATAATTAGAGAAATGCAAATCCAAACAACTCTGAGGTATCTCCTCACACCTAGCAGATTGGCTAAAATGATAGCAGATGAGAGTAATAAATGTTGGAAGGGATGTGGCAAAATTGGGACATTAATGCATTGCTGCTGGTGTTGTGAACTGATCCAACCATTCTGGATGGCAATTTGGAACTATGATCAAAGGGCTATAAAAGAATGCCTGCCCTTTGATCCAGCCATACCATTGTTGGGTTTGTACCCCAAAGAGATCATAGATAAACAGACTTGTATGAAAATATAGCCACGATTTTTGTGGTGGCAAAAAAACTGGAAAACGAGGGTATGCCCTTCTATTGGGGAATGGCTGAACAAATTGTGGTATATCCTGGTGATGGAATACTATTGCACTCAAAGGAATAATAAACTGGAGGAATTCCATGTGAATTGGAAAGCCCTCCAGGAATTGACGCAGAGAAAAAAGAGCCGAGTCAGAACATTGTACACAGAGATCAATACACTGTGGTAAAATCGAATGTAATGGACTTCTTTACTGGAAGCAATGCAATGAGGGATTTAAGGAAAAGAATGCTACCCATATTCAGAGGAAGAACTGAAGGAGTGGAAAGACAGAAGAAAAGCAACTGCTTGAACACATGGGTTGAGGTGGACATGATTGGGGATGTAGACTCGAAAGTACCACACCAATGCAACTATCAACAATTTGGAAATAGAGCTTGATTAATAACACATGCTAAACCCAGTGGAAATGCGGATTGGCCATGGGTGGGGGGAGTGTGGGGGGTGAAGGGGAAAGTAAGAGCATGAATCATGTAACCATGTTAACTTTTCTAAAAAATAAATATCATTAAATGTTTAAAAAAAAGAAATCTTGAAGAGGGAGGTTCAAATGCCAATGTTATGTGACTTACTATCTGAATGACCCTGAGTGAGTCACTGTTTCTAGAAGCCTCATTTTCTTCATTTGTAAAATTGGAAGTGACATGATTGTAAATTTAAAACAGAAAGGGATTTGAGGTAACCTAATCTCTCATTTTTATTATACAAATGGAGGACAAAGAGGTTACATAACTTGTATAAGATCATACCTATAATAGCAACAGAACTGAGATTTGAACTCAGGCAACCAGTGTTTTTCCCACTATATCCAACTGCTTTTAATAAGTCTAATGAGAGAACCTAACAATATGGTTATTAAAACTTTGTACTAACTAAGCCAGATTGAGTTCTGCCTTTTATTATTTTTGTTATTGTTATTATTATAATTATGCATATGTTCCTTGGGTCACTGGACATTTTGTTCCCTGATCTACTTAGTGGAGAGGATAAGACGTCCATAAGCAAGAACTTTGCCACTTTGTTCAAGACCAAACAAAAAGACAGAGTCAACTTTTTCTTAGATGCCCCAAAGTAAAATTTCCATCTCAGAAGATGATATTCTCAAACTAGATATCTAATAGACATCTTAAACTTAATTTGTACAGTGCAGAATTTATTATTTTCCCTCCTAAACCCCAACCCCTTACTCTTACATTTTCTACGACTGTATAGGGGAACCCCATTCTCCAAGTCCTGCAGGCTCACAGGCTAGGAACCATCCTTTCTCTTAGCCCTGATATCTAGGTTGTTCCCAAAGCTTACCAATTTCAACTTTATAACATCTCTCAATGCCAGTCCCTTCTCTCCTCTGATGCTGTTTAGGCTCTTATCACCTCACAACTTGATTATTGCAACAATAATAACAATTACTGGATAATAAGTATAAAAACTTAATGATAGATGATAATAACAATAATAATCAGTTTGATGGTAGGTCTGCCAGTCTCAAGTAGATTGTGAGTTCCTTTAGTGGAGGAATTGCCTTTTGTCCCTTGTAAGAATTTAAATTTAAGTTTTATACTAAATATGAGATCTATAAAGTAATATTGTGGTCACTGATTTTAAAATATTTATAGCTTAAGTCAAAATGACTTTCATCAGCTTTATTTACAAAGAGGTAGAAAGGGAGAAAGTGGAAAAAATGTAGATAAAGAGACAGATTCTAACAAGCCTGCCAGTCCTTCTCCAGTGAAGTCAGGCTCAGCCTGGCAGGGGCTTCCCCAAGTCCCTTATCTCCCAGTAATCCTCAACCAGGAGTCATAGTGATGTCTTCAGCCATGGCTCCACCAATGCAGCCTTCTCCAAGCGAAGGCAGGGATCTCAGCCACTCTCTTCAAACTCCAGGAAGGAACAAATGCTAGACCATGTTGGTCTCTTCCTATTCAAGATAAACAGATGAGAACAGGCTTCTTGGATGTTATTGGAGAATGGCATCAAAAGATATTATTCCAAAAATCCTCTCTACTGAGTGTCATAGTTGCTGGTGAAATGCAAATACCCCTATATGAGGTGACAAATTTGGAATTCCAAATGTGATGAACAGTTGGCATTGTCATTCATCCTGTAATGCAGGATTGCAGCAGGAGCTTTTTGCTTTTGCAAATTCAACTGTAACAGCCCTGGATGTTAGAAGTTTAGAATGATCACAGAAAAGCAGTTGGAGCCTGATACTATAAATAGTCCTGAACCTCCAACTAAGGGGCTTTTTGCCTGTTGGCTTTGGCTTTTGGCTTTGCCTTGACCTGTGCTTTTGTCTTTTGGAGCAGTTGGACCTAGTCTGATTCTCTGGATCTCTCCCTGATCTCTTCATTACATCCCTGCTATTTCCCCTGAATTTCCCTTTGGGCCCTGGGAGGAAGGGTGGTTTTGGTGGTTGGACATCATGGGTTTAATTTCTGTAGGCAAATAGGACACCCAAAATCAGGGGTTGGCAACGTATGGCTCTTTCTGCAGGAGCCATAAAGTCAATTTTTTTTCATGCGCTGTTACAGGAGCACACACTGTTATAGGAGTGTGCACTGTGAGCACTGTATGGCTCTCATGAAATTACATTTTAAAAAATGTGGCATTTATGGCTCTCATGGCCAAAAAGGTTGCCGACCCCTGCCCTAAATCAAGCCACCCCTTATTTAGTGATCTGATAAATACTTTACTTCAGGACAGTGAAGCCTTCCTTCCTGGGAGAGCCAGTCTCTCTCAGTCTGATCCTACCTCCTGTGACCCTTCCCCCAGCACCAGCTTTCTCCCTAGCAGCAGCTACAAACCCTGAAATCCTCTCTCCCTCAACTTAGGGAGTCATCAATAAATCCCCTTTGTATCTACACAAAAGCCTCTGGTGAATCATTGTATTGAATGTCAAGGCAAAGGGTGAAGGGGAAGAAACTACTTTCCTTTTATTTTTTGAGGGAAACCTAGGCATCCATCTTGGGCAGGGAGTACCCAGCCAAGACTTCCTGCAAACATTCAATTTCACTGGTAGGGAGGAGCATTTGACTCCTCCCTCAATGGGACCTTAGAAATTAACAAGAGAAATCTCTCCAGCTAGATCTAATAATTTCTGACTGGCCCAATTCCTCTTGTATCATAGAAATACTTTCCCTGCCTGAAGATCCAGCTTATTTTCTCACAGTACCTCTTTCTCTAGCCTCAGTGACTAGCCTGTTTGAGCAGCCTGTCCTCTATATTCTATTCCCTTACCTTCCTATATACAACCCATTCATCCCTTCATTACTCACCTAACCCCTTAACTCCTCCCTATACCAAGATTGCCTATTTACTCCCTTAACTCAGCCATCCCCTATCACCTTTATTCCTCCTCATATCAACATTTTGTCTTACTTCTTTATAACAATCCTTACCATGTCTTGGATTAGTTTATCAACAAATATCTAACTGTCATCTCAGAAAAGAGAGAAGCAATGTCTCAGGACAAAGAATAGGTAAGAGGGAGAGATGTTGTGCTCAAAATCTGCTAAGAAGTGTCAAAATCCTTACCCTCATTCAAAATCCATGAAGTATTTATGGAATCATAGGATAGTTAGGTCAAACCTTAGAAATAAACTAGTCCACTGTATTCATTCTATAGACAAGAAATCTGAGACTCATAGACTTTAAGAGATTCTCCCAAGATAATACAGGTAGGAAATTATGAGATTTGAAACCAGATTCTTTTTTCATTCCTCCAAATATATGGCACCTTTTATCCTTAAAACTCTTATATGTTTGACATTTACAATTTATTATTCTTAATGTTACATTTTATATGTCTTATTCCTCTATTAGAATCTAAGACAATTAAAGGCAAAAACTGGATGCTGGCCCTACATTTTTTACATATAGTCATTATACTTTTTTCTGTCTCTTGAACTACTGTGACAGGTTCCTAGTTTGTCTTTCACTATCTCTCTTCTCTCTAATTTCTTCCCAATACAGCTGTCTCAATAATCCTCCTAAGGCACAGTTCTGAAAATATTGATTTTCAAAATCATCAGTGCCTCCTCCTTGCTTTTGCAATATTTAGCCTTCATGCTGGCAATTTGACACCCTCCTATACACACGCACACACACACACACACACACACATAAACATACTCAACTGGCTCCAAACTATGGTTTTTATATTATTCCCTTTCATGAACTTTCTGTTTTAGCTAATCTAAACTACTAGCTTTTCTTCAGTCTTGGCATTTTACTCCAAATCTATGTGCCTTTGTGTAGCCTGCTCCCCTCTACTAAATTCCTTGAACATATTCTTTCTTAATCTGATTCTCAAAACACTAATATTCTTTTTTAAAAGTAACTCTTACTTTCCATCTTAGAATCAATTCTAAGTATTGGTTCCAAGGCAAAAAAGCAGCAAGAGCTAGGCAACTACATTTAAGTGATTTCACCAGGGTTACATGGCCAGGAAATACTTAAGGCCAGATTCGAACCCAGCACTTCCCATCTCCTGGCCTGGCTTCCCTATCCACTGTAATATAGAAAATGGCAGGGTGGAATTCCTGCAAGATACAAGGTCAAGCCTCATCCAGAATTCTGGGGGACCCGCCCTGGAGGACTCTGGGTGAGGGGACAGTTGTAAAGGAGTTAATCCATTGATTTCTGGGAGTTGAGATGAGCAGGTCTCTCTGCTCGCGATTCCTGGTTTGGAATACTGTAATATAGAAAATGGCAGGATGGAATTCCTGCAGGATACAGGGTCAAGCCTCACCCAGAATTCTGGGGGACCCGCCCTGGAGAACTCTGGGTAAGGGGACATCTGGCTCTGATTCTTACTAGTTATTGGACTTTCCTGGCATCTATTTCCTTTTTTTTTTGGTAAAATGAGGATATTAGATTTGAGGGCCTCTGAGGAGCAGAGGTTCCTAATTTTTTGGGTGTCGTGAATTCTTTTAGCCATCTGGTAAAGCTTATTGACTTCTCAGGTAGCAACCCAAATTGAGAGGAAGAAACTGAACAAGCCATAAATGAAATTACAACTGTGCCCTCACCCAGAGTGCTCCAGGGGGGTCCCCCAGAATTCTGGGTGAGGCTTGACCCTGTATCCTGCAGGAATTCCATCCTGGAATTTTCTATATTACACTACTGAGTCACTTACATTCCCCAAAACACTGGTATTCTATGAAGGAACTCAGGAGCTACCTAGTCCATGATTCCTCTTTTGATTTTTTCCCAGATATTAGTTCTCCTCCCTTCAAATTATCTTGTATTTCCTCATGTATTGATTCTGTATTCTAGTCCCAGTAGAATGTGAATTCCTTAAGGACAGCAAATATCTTATTTTTGTTAATTATATCTAGAAGAACTAGCATAGCTTCTTGTACATAGGAGTTGATAAATGTCTGCTGCATTAAACTAAATTTTATTTTAGTATGTTTCATGTTTAGAACATTTTCCTGCCCTTTGTAGATGCTTAGTACATGAGAAAAAAAGGAAAGAAGGAAAGAAAGATGGAAAGAAAGAAGGAAGGAGGGAGGGAGGAATGAAAGAAGGAAATAGGGGAGGAGAGAAGGATTTATTGTGTCTGCTACATTTCTGGAACTATGCTAAGTGCTTGGGATACAAAGTAAGGCATGTGATCAGTGTGTGATGTGCTCATGATCAACACATGAATTGTATACTATGTGAATATCACCAGGTAAGTGAAAGCATTTTTTAATCAAGGTCTAGTCTTTCTCTAAAAAGAAATCCTTTTCCTCATATAGCTATATATCTGGAAGCTGGGGCAGCTAGATAGCCTTCATCACCATACATGCAGATAGTGCTTCCCCAGAAATCAACAAACATGGTGGAAGCAAAGGTGGCAGAAATACTAGAAAGCTACTGGTATTTTCTCCAGGCTCTAATTAAAAAAAAATGAGCATTTTAACCAGGTCAGGGCCAAGAACAAGACCAAGTCCCAAATGGGACTTAGTGGCGATTGCTGGGTTGGTGAGTGGGTGAAGCATAGCTGCTATAGGGTTAGGGTTCCTTTCATGGTCAATAGAATTATGAGAAGATGCTGTTGGGGATCCAGGGGAATAGGTGCAAGATTCCATGGCAATAGGTGGGTTATTTTTTTGAGAGGCCACCATTATGTAAGTGTCTACACAGGAGTGGTAGGGAAAATTGTGGGCATTTGGGTGCCTAATTGTGGCTAAGTTCTATTATAGGTCCTATGTTCTCAAATCAGCAAATGGTCAGGAATCTGTGCTGCTGAAGAGGGAGGTATCCTATTTTGGTTTGGGGGTTTGAGGGAGAGAGTGCAGGGGACATGTTGGTTAAAGCTATTCTACCTGGACCACCTGGGTAGGAGGTGATAGGAGTAACTTCTGACTGGTCTTTGGTCTGAATTAAAGGGTAGGAATGGCTTCCATTACTGAAAGGGATTCCTCATTGATAGATAGCAGTTGTGTGTGGCTCAGAGGTACTTCAGGATGTGATTCTTTATATGCATGCTGTGAGATTGAAATGGCAGAATGGAATTCCAGCTGCAAGAGGGGGGGGTCAGGCCACAGCTCAGAATTCCCGAGGGCTCCCTGAGAACTCTGAGAGAGGGGGCAGTTAAAGGCAATTAGGTCCTGGGTTTGGAGTAAGCAGGTCACTCTGTTTGCTGTGTCCTTGGTCATGGTTGCTCTTGAGGGGATTGATGCTTGAATCTGAAAAAAGCCATTTTAGTTCCCAGCTGCCAACCTGCTTTACCTTGATTTGACATTCAATCAACATCACAGTTATCTCTATTTAGTTATTTAGATATAAGAGAAGATTATTTATAGGTTTAGAGAGCTAACTAGCAAATCATGTTACCTTTCCCCTTTGGAGGAAGGGGCTGTTTGGACATAACAGTTTGAGGGCTCCCCAGACCTTATCTATACTTATTTGATCTCCCTTTCTTCACTTCCCCACATATCATTAAACCTTTAATCAACTGGGAGCAGTGCCTTGTTATATTTAGGGAGATACTCACAACTTCCTCAAGCTGAGTTCCTCCTGCCTTGTAGCCCAAAGTAAAACCCTTACTCTGTGCCTTAAAGCTTCAAATACATCAAGCTCTTCCTATTCTCTCCTACTCAAACCTGTGGGGAAATATTTTAGAGAAAGTTATCATCTTTAGGAGTTTTGTCTTTTCTAGTTTCCTGACTGAGCCCAGAAGATAACAGATCAACCTCCATATTGTAACTGATTTTCTAACTGCTTTGTGGGAGGAGGGGAGAAAAGGAGCACTCAGCAAGATCATGCCCCTCCCTTTACTCAAGCCTGGTTGAGAGCCTGTGTGTGCTCTCCATAAACCAAAAGATTAGTGAGACCTGATTGCTACAGACCACTGGCATCTTACAGCTTCCCAAATATAACAATGCTCAATTAAATCTCAATTAAATGCATATAAATTGAGTATGAAAGCCTGGTGTATTTAAGGGAGTTAGGTAGGACTTGGGAGGGAGAAGGTGTTCATTGGGGGAATAAAGAAGGAGGGGACTATGATTTAACCCTGGAATCTGAGAGCATTGTATTTTTCCCCTAAAATTTTAATTTTCTTATTGTTTTTCCTTTTAATTTTTTAATAGAACAATTGACTTTTTCCTTTTTGCTCATTTTTGTACTTAAAGTACATATAGTCAATGTTAATCTTTTTTTGATTTTACAATAACATAAGTTTAATATAAATATGAATTTGCTATAATATTAATGCATACTCAAAAAGCCTTAGACTATGGTAACCTGCTAATTATTGGTAGTATTATGGGACTGTGATTAATGTCTCTCTGTCTGATTTCAGGAGAAGGGAGAAAAAAAGAGCCACAAGGTCATGGAGACCAACTGAGAATCTGCAAAATGCCAAGAAGCAAAACGCCATGCAGACCATGGATTGAGGAAGTTCTATGCCAATACTGAAGGGCTTGAAACTAGTGTTTGAGTTTTGAGGTTGTAGCTTTCTAACATGTTAGAGGCCAGACTTTCCCTGAGCTTCTTTTCCTAGTAAGCACCTAAGATTGGCTATCATTATCGCTCATCCCTGAGGAGGTACATACAAATCAGACCAGAGAAAAACATTTCCCTTGCACAAATATTTGGTCCTGTTATTTCTCTTATATATAGAATGGCAACTTTCTGTAGTCCTGGCTCCTGAATGGGTAATTGCAAATAGCTTAACTACTTAAATCACTTTAATCAGACCTTGATTCAAGGACCTGTTATAAGGTTATTTTTCCTTACATTTTTGCACATAAGATTTTGACATTTTACATTTCATTCACAAGTTAATTTTTTCTCTTTTATTTGGATTTTATTCTTTTTTTTATTTCTTTTGCCAATTGATTTCATACAACCCTGTGACTCAGCCATGTATCCTTAGTTGACCTGGGGTACCCTCTTCAGGGGAGAATGTGTTAGTGATTCTCCTCAGCGGGGAGTGTAAGTTTTATAATCATAATGTTTGTATCAGAATCTATAATGTAAAATTTTAAGTCTTTTAAGAGTAATTTCAGGGGGGAATGTATAATTCTCCTCAGAAGGGAATGTATGTTTTGTAACCAACAATGTAAAGTTTAAATTCTTTTGAGAATAATTTCGGTATAAGATATTTGCCAACTCCCCAGAATCCAGACAACAAAACTATTTGGAGAAGGCACCATGAAGATGCCTGAAGAGCCTTCACTGGATCATGAAGATCCAAATTGAACTTTGGGGTGCAGTTAATTGAACGATGGGGAGTTGAATGCATTTGTTTTGAATGTACATTCTTATGCCAATAGGGGACTGCTCCAATTTGCTTTTTGTCAATGCGGCTACTTTTTATCCTCTTTTCTTTTATCCCCAAATTCCTGTTATTTAAAAGTTGACCATGTTTACAAGATCCATTGAGAAAGACCAGTCTTTTCTCTGGATCTTGGGGGGGAATGTGTTAGTAGAAATTTGGGGTTCATTTGAGCCTTAAATATTTAAATATATGGCATAAACTTCCTGTGGATGTTTAGGGGACTTTGAAACTACATTTCCCATGATCCTTCTTGTAATACAGGTAGACAGGAAGTGTGATTACATAGAGAACAGTATAAGACTCCTGAGGTCATTGGGACTCTTTGGAATGAGGCAGCCAGGTGGGAGAAGGTAATGGCAGACAATTTGAATTAGATCTTAGCAGGTGCATGGTCTTTCTTAAATTTACCAACATGGCTTTAAATGAAATATTAATACTTTTATATATATCTATCTATATCAATTTTAATCATAACAAATCATAGGTATGATCTGAGTCAGAGGAGGTTGAGTTAACACCCTCTGCTAGGAAGAGTGCCAGTCTGTGTCAGACGAGTGGTTTGAATCCCAATGGCTGCAAGAGGAATCTCTATATTGGCCAAAGTCTCAGTGGTTACAGTAGGTCCCTGTTCTGTTAGCAGATATACTCTAAACTGACACGTGATAGCCATGACTAACATTTAATATTTATATGTTTGTCATTGACATTCAACAGTAATGCTGTTAGCACTGTGGTGGTTATGTGATGAACATGTGATCAGTAAATATTATACCCATGATACATATGATCAATACTTTATGTGCAGGCATCATACACATAGCAAATGTTTACACATTTTACATCTTTGTAAAACTCAAGTCCCTTTCTCATCAACCATCTGTCCTCATGTGTTAAATTTTATTCCTACTTCACAATTTTATCCAAAGTTTGCCTTAGAAGTGATGATTTAAAAATATGGTTATTCACGTGGAAAAAGGGATAGACTTTTTAGAACCATACATATCAAGTTATCTTGAGGAACACATTATAATATTCCTCAAAATCTTTTCTTGATAGAGCTAAAGTAGAAATGTAGAGTTGCTCAAATTTGTTTTAAAGAGATGAAGTTTCAATGAATCAATTTACATTTCTGAAAGATGTACACTTTCTGGCTCAGAAAAGCTTGTTCATTTGTTAATGTTGAACATTAAGCTCAACATTAAATTTCAACATTAAATCCAGCATTCCCAAGCATAGAGTCAACTTGGCCTCAATCAGAATTGGATTCACGACTCTTTGCTCTAAAATTCAGAAATGACAGATTTCTATTAATTGAGAGAGTGCTTCAGTTTGAAAATTAGAAGAAATCCCAGATCTTGTTAGATTCCAAGGAGGTAGCTTTGTCTTCTTCTAGGTACAAACTGGGCCAGCAGCCTTTCAACTTATCTCAAATAATATCAACAGATATTTAAGGGCTTACTATGGGATAGGGTCTATATTTAGCCCTGGGGATAAAATGATAAAAACAATAATCCCTGTCCTCAAGGGTTTTATTATCTAATGGGAAAATTACATGTGCCAAATAATGATGACAAAAGTTAGAATGTGAAAAGTATAAAAGAGAAATATAAACACTGGGAAATTTTTAAAAGAAATTATCTCTTTCAGCTTAGCATATCAGGGAAAGTTTCATGCACAAGGTGGCATCTTATTTAGTTTCCAGACAAAAATAAACATATTTCAACAGGCTCATAAGAGGAAGGAGAACATGCCAGGCATTAGAGATGACTGACATATATGCACAGAAGTAGGACATGGTAAGATAAATTTGTGGAACATTTAGAAGTGCATTTTGGCTGCAATATGGACTTCATAGGAGTCATGTGAAAATAATTCTAGAAGGATTAGTTAAGAGTCAGATTTTTGGATCATCTGAAATGCCAGAATGTGAAGTTTGTACTTCATCCATCAGGTGAAGATTTGGGGTGATGCAGTATGTTCACATGTGTACCTTCAATAAATTTAGCAACTATGTGAAGAATGGGTTGGAGATGAAGGAAAGAGCATGAACAGGCTATTTACAAAGTTTTTTACATGGTTCATGAAAGGAGTAATAAGGCACTGAACCAGTACATTGGCAGCTTTGAATGGAAAGGAAGGAACTAATGTGTGAGATGCTGTAGAAGTGAAGAATCAACAGGACTTGGCATTTTGGGGAAAGTGAGGAAGGAGTCAAAGAAGTACCCTGTTTATCTGGTTGGGATGATAGTGACATCACAAAAAGAAATAATGAAAATGTGAAGGGGGGATCAGAAGAAGAGATGAATTCAGTCTGTGGCATATTCAATCTGTGGTACAGAAGCGACTTCTGGGAAGATGTCTAATGTGGAGTTGGAAATATAGGACTGGAACTTTGGGGAAATATCAACTTGGTAAAAAACAAAACAAATAAACCAAAAACCCTGAAGAGAAGAACAAACAAATGAGAAAGAGAAATTTTTTGCAATGATTTTTTTGAGAATTAAAGTTGAATAGAAATTTGCCTTAAATCATTAAAGGTTAGTAGAAGGTTTCATTATGTATGAATGAATCACTAATCACTAATGAGATACACCACATCTAAACTTGGTCTTTCAAGTTTAAATGTTAAAAGAAATCTTTTAGAAATCTTGTCAGCCTCCTGAGTATAGATTGCCTTAGAAAACTACACTGGTTTATTTGTGGCAAACATAAAGATATGACTATAGGCTCATTCATTCTTAAGATTTATGTTTAGGTATCACATGCACATGAATCCAAGAGTCAAATGACAAAAGTTTCATTCATTCATTTATTCATATTTATGTAAGTCCCAAGCTGTGATTTCATTAGTGTAAGAAACTTTGGAATTTAATAATTGTGTACAGGAAGGAAGGAAGAGACTGCAGTATATGTAGAAATCAGAATTAGGAAAAAAGTAGCCCCACAAAAAATGACCTTAACCACAGTAATTGGGAAAAGGAAAAAATAAGGACTTGAGAAGAATGAAAATTATTTCCTATAGTCACCTTGGGGAGTGGACTTAGGTTCTCAGTGACTTAAGAAGAGGCATTATGGAGTACCACTGAATGTCAAAATCAGATTTCAGAACACAAATTTTGAGTAGATAGAATAATTCTTTGATATTTCCCTAGCAATAATTTGCTGGCTGAGGGTAGGAAAACCACTCCTTAATTAAAATTTTATATTATAGTATGATTCAAGTAGGATAAAGAGGAAAGTATTTATAAGATTACCAGTATCTATAATACTTGATACTTCTACCCTACTTTGAAAATAAATCTAATTCTGTTTTCAAATTACAAAAATATTCTACAATGTCAGTGTTGTCAATGTTCTGTCTTTGATTCTCTGAAATCAGATAATAAATATCTGTTGGGCATTTGAATTCAACTCAGCACAAAGGATAAATGCTCATGTTACTGACACAAGGGAGGGAGAAAAACCCTGTCATCTCCTTGGCAAAACAGTGATTTTGATGCTTTCTCAAATATTAGAAACATTTTCATGTGATTTATTGCCTGTCATAATAGATTTATACTCATGTCTTCAAGATACAAGATGTAGTGTCACCCTGATCTATAGGAAGGTAAGTATTGCTCTTAGAAGTTTCCTGTGGAGGTATAAACTCATTAAAGCAAAGCTTCATTGTATGCCTGTGAAACCAGACCTCATTGTTCCCATGTAGGCTGCAATAGTGGACAGCAGTATTTTTTCTTGAGAAGGATGGCAGGTGGTTTAAGGAAAGGATATTTTCAAAATCTGTTGTTGCCAGCCTAGAAAGTATAATTCACAAATCTTCCATGACACATTGCATTTGTTGAATTCCTTGTTGTTATTTCACATTTTCTTGATAAAATAATGCTTTTTAAGTAAATTATTTTTGTTCTTCTAAAAGTGTGAAGTAATAGGATAAATCCTAGTCTAAAATGAGGAGATTCAGTGCTCTGGAGAACTATTGTTTTTGGTTTTAAACCTTAATCCAGGAAGATGGTTAGGACAATTCTTTGAGGATTCATTACAGAGAGACCTGAGACATATATATATATATATATATATATATATATATATATATATATATAT
>NC_058132.1:115357980-115412229 GCF_016433145.1 Gracilinanus agilis | reverse complement strand
TTTGAACTCTTCCATAGTTTGTGAGGAGTTTTCCTTATTTGAGGAGGGTCCGGATGCTTGTTTGTTTTCCTCCTCTGTTTGCTCGGTTGTCTGGATTTTCTCTGTGTAAAAGTTGTCGAGTGTTAAAGACTTCTTTTTCTTGTTGTTCTTCTTTCTCTTCTGAGCTTCCTGAGACTGGGTAGCCATCATTAGCCCAGCAGTTTCTCAGGTTTATCCTCGCGCTCACTGTCTGTCCGCGGTCTATTGGCTCCTGAGGTCTGAGTTCTGGTTTTTTCCAAGGTCAAGCCCCCTGGTAGACCCCCTTGCTTGATCCTCTGCGGGAGGTTCCTTTACAAGTCTCAGGGCGCTGCTTCCACAGTCGTATACCTGTCCATGCTGGTTCCCCACTCAGGCTTTAGTTCCTGGCTGTGTCTGCCTCCACTCCCGCCTCCGCAGTGCCTGCGCTCTCAGCCCGCGCTCTGTGCCCTGCGTCCACTCTCTGCTCCTGTGCTCAGATTTCGCGTGCGTTTTTTGCTTATTGGGGTCCTAAATCTTGCTGCTCTCAGGAACAGGCCCCGGAGCTGCCAATGTCTCGATGGGTGCCCCAAACTTGCTCTATTTCTTTTTAGCTGGCTTCGGCGCTATAGATGTGTGTGGAGGGGGTGGGGGTGGGGTGGTTGCTCAGCCCGCAATTTAGTGAGAGCTGTTTCACCCCTTTATAGCATGGAAATACCTCGATTCCACGTACCTTTCACGCTGTGCCCTGTTGTGGGGTTCCTCCATTCGTCTGGACTTCTTTTTATGTCCCCTTGAAGAGTTTTGTGTGTTTCGGTCAGGAGAAGTTAAGAGCTGCTTCTTACTCTGCCGCCATCTTAACCCAGATCCTCTTGAAGATTATTTTTAACATTTTAAAATTCATATTTTTCCATCCTTTCCCTCCCTCCCTTTTCTGAGATGATAAATAATCTGATATAGGTTATATACCTGCTTTCAAATAATACATATTTTCATATTGCTCATGTCATGATAGATAGCATATATCACATATTCAATAGAAATTTCATGAAGGAAATATAATGGAAGACAGCATGTTTTAATGTGCACTCTGACTCTGTAATGTAAAGATGATGGCAGGATGGAATCCCTGCAAAATACAGGGTCAGCCTCACCCAGAATTGCAGGGGACCCCCCCTCCCCCGGAGAACTTTGGGTGAGGGGAGAGTTGAGAGGGAGTTTGTCAGTTGTTTCTGGGGGTTAATGTGGGCAGATATCACTGCTTACTGCTCCCGACTTGGGGGTTCACCTGAGAGGGCCATTGTGGCTAAGCCATCGTAGTTTCTACTCAGGAGTTAGCCTGCTTAGTAGGGTTAGTCGTTACCAACATCAATACAACAATTATTTATTGATATAGAGATTAGAAATATTCACTATTAACAAGAGAGCCATTTTAGCCAAGTGCCCGTCACCCCATCCTGTGGGGGGGAAGGGCAGCTTCAACCTAACAGATAAGGGTTACCCTTTCCTTATTCAAAACCTAATTACTCCCTCTAGCTTTTCCCTTTCCTTCTTAATATAAGTTTTACCTTCAATATCTGTGCCTGGGAATTATTTGGGGATACTCACTGCTCCTAGTTATCACATAGCTTGAATCCTCTCAGCTGCTAGTTTTAAGAAGATCAGATCCATCTCAGTCCTCAACATTTAGATAACTAGCTTCTACTTATTCCTCTATCAGACCTGTGGGGAATATAAGTTAAAGAAAGGGGACATCATTGGAGTTCAGTTTCAACCGAAACTTGCCAGAAGTACCTCAGCTTGTCTCCATTTTCCAACTGAAAATCAACTGCTTGGTGGGGAGGGGTTTGAGAGCCAGGAGTGTCAAACCCCTTCCCTTCTCACTGAAGCCTGTCAGTCTGGGTCTGTGTCTTGGAGGTTTCTGGCCCTGGCATAATTATCTGCTTCCCCAAACTATCTGTTATTATTAACATAACAACTCCAATAGTTCCTTCTTTGGCCATGGATAGCATTTCATCATGATTCCCTTGGGGTTATCTTGGAGACTTTTCTGATGAGTTAGTCCTTCACAGTTGACTGTTGTATAATATGTCTGTAGCTATATACATTGCTCTCCTGGCTGTGCTCACTTCATTTTGCATTGGTTCATAGAAGTCTTTCCAGTTTTTTTTCTGAACTCCTCCTATGCATTTTTCTCTATGGTTAATAGAATGCCATTACAACAATATACCACAACTAGTTCATCCATTCCCCAAGTGATGGACAATGCCTCAGTTTCCAATTCTTTGCCACTACAAAAAGAGTTGCTTTGGTACATGTAGGTCTTTCTCTCCCTATCTTTGTTCTCTTTGGAATACAGACCTAGTAGTGGTATTGTGGGATCAAAGGTTATGCATAGTTTTGTGGCTCAAAGGTCCTATTAGTCAGTCTTGTGGGTGTGAGGTGGTATCTCAGAGTTTTCTTAATTTACATTTCTCTAATCAATAGTGATTTGAAGTACTTCTTCATATGATTATGGATAGTTTTAATTTGTTCATCTTAGAAGTGTTTATTCATATCCTTTGACCATTTTTCTATTGGGGAATGCTTTTTTGTTCTTAAAAATTTCATTCAGCTCTCTAAAGATTTTAGAAATGAGGCTTTTGTCAGTGATACTTGCTATACATTTCCTCATAAAATTTAGTTTCCTTTTTAATCTTGGTTGCATTGCTTTTATTTATATAAAACATTTTAATTTAATGTAATCAAAATAATTTATTTTATTTCTCATATAGTCCTCTATGTCTTGTTTGGTCGTAAATTCTCCCATTATCCATAAATCTGATAGGTAAACTTTTTATGTTGTCCTAATTTATTTATGGTGTCACTATATATTTCTAGATGAAGTGTCCATTTTGACTTTTTCCTGGTATATGGTGTGAAATGTTTGTCCATGCATAATCTATGCCATACTGATTTTGTAAGAAATAATGAAATCTTGGGGTCATAATTCTGAGCTGAAAAATGGACTTTATTTTTTATTTTTTATTTTTTTTGTTTTTTTTTAAACCCTTAACTTCTGTGTATTAGCTCATAGGTGGAAGAGTGGTAAGGGTGGGCAACGGGGGTCAAGTGACTTGCCCAGGGTCACACAGCTGGGAAGTGTCTGAGGCCGGATTTGAACCTAGGACCTCCCGTCTCTAGGCCTGGCTCTCAATCCACTGAGCTACCCAGCTGCCCCCTGGACTTTATTTTTGAGTAAGTATAGTCAGTGATCCCATCACACCTGTTCTGTGATGAAAGAAATCTTATAGATGTTCATAGTTTTTTATAGGCTTTTGACAGTTTGTACAAATAATTGATTCAAACTCACATACTCAAAATCCATTAGGTAATAATTGATAAATTCTAGCATGAGGTTCAAGCAATTTTATTTGTCTTACAACGAATACCCTTAGATAATAGTTCTTAAGCAGAGTCAGAAAGACCAAAATTAGAAGGAAAGCAATAAACTGGGAAAAATTTATAACAAAACTCTCTGATAAAGGTTTAATTTCCCAAATATATAAGGAACTAAGTCAAATTTTTAAAAAATCAAGTCATTCTACAATTGACAAATGGTCAAGGGACATTAATAGGCAGTTCTCAGATGAAGAAATCAAAACTCTCAATAATCATGTGAAAAAGTGTTCTAAATCCTTCCTGATTAGAGAAATGCAAATAAAAACAATGCTGAGTTATCACCTTACACCTAGCAGATTGGCCAATATGGCAGCAAAGGAAAGCAATGAATGTTGAAGGGGGTGTGGCAAAATTGGGACACTAATACACTGCTGGTGGAGTTGTGAATTAATCAAACCATTTGGGGTGGGGGGCAATTTAATTTTGCACAAAGGGCTTTAAAAGATTCCCTGCCTTTTAATCCAGCCATACCACTGCTGAGTTTGTACTCCAAAGAGATAATAAGGAAAATATTTGTACAAAAATATTTATAGCCACACTCTTTGTGATGGCAAAAAATTGGAAAATGAGGGGATGCCCTTTGATTTGTGAATGGCTGAACAAAATATAGTATCTGATAGTGATGAGATACTATTGTGCTGAAAGGAATAATTACCTGGAGGATTTCTATATAAACTGGAAAAACCTCCAAGAACTGATGCAGAGCAAAATGAACAGAACCAGGAGAACATTGTATACTGAAATAGGTAAATGTGAATACCAAGTTCAGACAAGGGTCCACTCCCACAATCCAACAAGTAATAGGACACACAAGATAACCTGCACAAGGAATGTGAGAAATGGGTAATGGGCAAAGTTCACACTCAGGTTGGCAGTTGACAGTTTACTGGTCACCAATCTAGCCAGAGAAACTCAGATTTTGGAAGATATCTAACAGTGGGCTCTTTCTTGGGTTGAGGAAGACACAGGAAGTAAATAAAAAGAGTTTAATAATGAGTTTTAGGATGTAGGTTGTAGGATGGACATGTAGGAAAAGGTCACACTAAAACTAGGTATCTATGGAGAGACTCCAGGGACTGGAAAAGGTGGGACAAATTCTACTCTGTGCTAACACAGGCTGTCAGGTCCATCTTCTCAGGTTAGAAGGGGAAATGGATGTCTCACAACTGGGTTCTCATAAGCTCCAGGGATGATCTAAGGTTTTCCAGGAACACAGGTCCACAGGAAGTAAAAACCACAAAGAGATGAAGACAGGGAGCTGAACCAGTCTGGATGTCCACCATCCAGAGCTAGGTTCACTGCTCAAACCTGAAGTTCCACAGGATAGATGTTTCTTATAGGAGACAAATCTACTTTTCTGGACTCTTCTCTGAAGACTATTAAACCCAGTATCTAACTGCCTCAGCCATACCAGAATCACTCTCAGGAAAAAAAAAAAAAAAACTTACTTCCTTCTCACTATTCCATGATTGGAACTCTCCAGCACTTGCCTGACAGGCCTGGCTGCCACTTTATACTAAATGTCTAAAATCCTAAGGATTTATATTTATATCTTTACATCCTACCTTATAAATTTGCTTATAACAGGTCAGAAACTGAAACATCATGGCACAATCAAATGTAACAGACTTTTCTACGAGTAGCAATGCAATGATCCAGGATAACACCAAGGAACTTATGAGAAAGAACACTATCCACCTCTAGAGAAAGAACTGTGGGAGTAGACACACAGAAGAAAAACATATGATCGATTACATGGTTTGATAGGTATATGATTGTGGTTTTGGCATTAAAAGATCACTCTATTGCAAATATGAATGACATAGAAATAGGCTTTGAACAATGATACATGTATAATCCAGTGGAATCACTTGTCATCTAAAGGGGGGAGGTGAGAAAAGAGGAGTAGGAAAAATCATGAATCATGTAACCATGGGAAACATCTTCTAAATAAATAAGAATCACTTAGATTTTACATATAGGATTATCTAACCTTTTGCTTTCTTAATTTCAATTCCTTTAGGAGGATCATATACTATTAGAGATCTAACTATATAGCTGAAAACATAAGCAATAATGCCTTTTGCAAATAAATTTCTCCACCCTCAGTTCAATGATTACACAAATGATTAACTCTCAAGAGACAATTGTACTCCAATTAAAACAAAAACTTGGATTAGGTGAAGATATGCTTAAGAAATTCCCAACTATATACAGAGAACAGTTTATATCACTTGAGTTGCCTATAGTAGAACATATTTGGTTGGTAAGTACATTCAAATTTCAAAATCTTCAACCACAAATTAAGGATTTTTTGGGACCTGGACAGACTACAGTAGACTGAAAACAGTCACAAGCTACAATTTGCATTATGCTTATATCATCCACTGAACACTTGCTCTGATGATAGGAATTTGCTATAAAAGGAAAAAGCAAGGAAATGATTACAACATCAACTCTAGTTTTTTAGACATAAAGCCACAGAGTACCTTAACACTGTTTAATTTCAAGTAAGAGTCAGAGCTGTCAATCAATCATGTAATAATAATTCCACTTCTTAGTCAGTTTCAGGAATAATCAGTTAGGAAACATCACTATCCACATAAGTTGGGAAGATCCCAGCTGTACTGAGATTGTTCTCTCAACTTTTCCCATAAAAGGACCTACATCTGCAACAGTTCAGGATCACACTCCCGTGTAGCATGACTTTTTCTCTTATATTGGATTACCATAATGATCCAACTATACCTGAATTCAACTGCACTCTCAAAAGCTTTTATCCCAAATGATGAATCTCACCAATCACAGCTCAGAGCAGAAAAAATTTACATTCTTAGTAATTCAATTTCATCATCTTGAAGTTCTATAACCCAAACTCCCCCCCCCCCTTTTTTGTCTTTTCTTTCTTCTTTTTTTTTTTCTCTCTCTTTTTTTTCCCCAAGGCTGGTGACTCTCCTCACACAAAAGCACACTAAGCACTTGAAGTACTTTAGCAATTTTGTCAAACAACTTTAACCTTCCTTCAAAGGCACATTACTTATAGAGCTCATGATTAACAAGAAAACAACACGGACAAGTTTCTCAGTAATGCAAAATGCTTGTTTAACACAACTTTCTCTTAGCAAAGTTATCAAGCAATTTATTTATCTTATAACTAATTCCCTCAGACATTAACTCTTTTTAAAAAATTAAACCCAAATCTGTAGTTATAATATAAAAACACTTTGTTTTTATATACAGTTTGAAATCTATAATGAACAGAAATATATCAGTTTAATTCCCAAACTAAAATTAAGAGTACCAAGACATGTAAATAGTTAGCACACATTCTAGCATCCCTTAGTTATGCCCTGACAACATAAAAGCACAGTGACTCTGTAGAATAAAAAATTAAAAAATAAGATGAATATTTAAAAGTTCAGAAGGAGAATGAAAGAAAAATAAAACCAAAACAAAAGCAAAGTCATTACAATTCATGTGCACATAGAAGCTATTTCTTCATAGGCATTGGATGAATATAATTTTTTTACTTGACATTTTTGTATCCAATCATAACTTTTATATTACTATTTTTCCTAATTTTTCAATAAAATTTTTAGTGGAAAATTTTAATTTTCTGCTAAATTAAATAACTTTTAGTCTAAACTTTGGAAGATTTATTGACCCTCTGCAAATTTCTGGCAATGGAGGAGAACTACTACTACAGTCTCCTATTTCATATAACATATAAGCAGAAATAGAAATTATATTTTATATTTCATATAACATATAAACAGAAACAGAAACAGAAAAATAAATAGAATGATTAATTAAAAAATCAAAGAAGAAAGATTCTTAGGCCAAAAAAAAACAGCAACTAGGAATTATAACTATGGCACGAAAAAAGGTTTGTGGCAAATTATAAATCAGCATTGGCTTTTTTCCAAAATTATCATCTATAGTTTCAAAAGTCTTAGGATCCTAAGAGCCTAGAAGTTTCTAGATAAAGCAGTCAAATTCAAAACCAGTGTATACATTCACCAAGAAAATACAGTATTTTTGGTGTTCTCAATAATCTGGCAGACTGAAAAAATCCAAATGTGAGGGATAGTCACAAAAGTGATTCTTTATAAATTATTCTTATATATATAGTCATATATATAATTATTCTTTATAAATGAAAAAACAGATGACTCATCTGTTGATATACTAATTAAAATAACAGAAATGTTTATAAGAATCTAAACAAAACTAAGCATACAGGTGCAATATTGAGCAAATTTTGATTTTACTACATATGGACATCAAAGAACATTTTCGTTTATGAAGTATTTCAAATTGCTACTATCATTCTAATTCTTTCCAGTTATCAGTAAGATTACCTTTGCTTTGCCATCTAATGCTAACAATTTTTCCAGTTGATTTGATATTCCACCTAGAACTGTTTCCTGAGCTGGTCTGGTTGGTGTACTTGGTAGAGAACTCTTAGTCTCATCTTCCCAACCTGGCCAGGAGAGATGATCCCTAGAAGAGTCTCCTAAATCAGTGACTTAATTTTTAAGAGTAATCTGAGGTGGCTCCCATCCTTCAATCTCATCTGGTTTCTTAGATTGCATATTCTGTTTTAACACCAAACTGTCTCAAAATCCAGATTTCTTTTGGGTCTCCATATCTTCTTTTATTCTTAAATTAGTTCCTTTAAATATTGGAGATTTGCATTTTTCTAGAAGCTGCTGTTCATCATCTTTATTAAACATTGAGGTTACTTCTTTCCAACCTCTGAAACTATCTCCCTGAAGCTTTGTGACAAGTTGAGACACTGAGGAGTTAATTTCATCTTGAAGTAACTGGTCCTTGTTCTGAGAGGAGGTGGTGGCTGAGGCGGCAGGAGGCGGCAGCACTTTCCCCTCAGCCTGGGTCTCCTCTTCCTTGGGAAAATATCCAGAAGTACTTTGCTCTTGTTCAGTTTCCACATGCTACAGGAGGGTTGGGTTGGGGGAGTTCTCTTCCTCACCCCCCCCCTTTTTTTAAACTTGCTGGATTTCGATACAAGTGACTGAGGATCTATAAAAAAAAAATTCTGGTTTATGATTTCAGTGAGGAGCCCCCACCCCTGGCCAGAGCCCGGAGCTAGAGCAGAAGCCTGAGCTTTTGGAGCCTCATAAAAGTAAACAGAGTTGTGGCTTTGAGTCATTAAATCTGAGGACACCAATAATTGACATAAATTCCTAGAAAAGCAAATACCATTCCTGCTTTTATCACAATTAATAAGCAATTGAGATGAAGTTTTCTAACATTTTAGTTACATATGCTACTTAAAGAATTTTAGTAGTTGAATTAACTTTCTACTAAATGATATAAAAATAAATTCACTAAAATAAATTCAAGTTAAGCTCTTCAATTTCCAGTTTCCCTAGCAGTTTCTGTCAAATTTCTTTTCTCTCAAAACTTGAATCTTTGGGCTTACAACACTAAGTTACTATGGATATTAACTGGTAAATGTTGATTACATCATCTACTTCATTGATCCACCACTTTATTTCTTGGCCAGTACCATATTGTTTTGGTGCTTTCTGCTTTATAGTACAGTTTGATATATGGAACCATCAGGCCTCCTTCTTCCATTTTTTCCCCATTAATTTCCTTGATATTCTTGGCCTTTTCTTCTTCCAGATGAACTTTGTTGTTATTTTTTTCCAGGTCTATGAAATAATTTTTGGACTGTTTGATTGGTATAGAACTGAATAGGTAAATTAATTTAGGTAAGATTGTCATTTTCACTATAAGGGTTCAGCCTATCCACGAACAATTCATGTTTTTCTAATTGTTTAGGTCTGATTTTGTGTGAAGAATGTTTTGTAATTGTGTTAAAATAGTTGCTGAGTTTGTTTTGGTAGGAATACCTCCAAGTCTTTTATACTGTGGCATCATTTTGAATGGGATTTTCTTTTCTATCTCTTGTTGGATTTCATTGGTGATAAATAGAAATGCTGTTGTTATGTTGGGTATATTTTGTATCCTGTGACTTTACTGAAGTTAATTATTTCTATTAGTTTTTTGGTTGATTCTTTAGGGTTCTCTAGGTGTACCATCATCTCATTTGCAGAAAGTGATAACTTTTTTTCTTAATTGTCTGTTCTAATTCCTTTAATTTCTTTCTCTGCTCTTATTGCTATAGCAAGCACTTTTAGTACAATATTAAATAAGGTAGGTAATAATGGTCATCCTTGCTTTATAAATGATGTTATTAGGAATGGTTTTAGTTTATTTCCACTATACATAATGCTTGCTGATGGTTTTAGAGAGATGTAATTTATCACTTTGAGGAAGATTTTCTTTACTTCATTGCTTTCTAATGTTTTTATAAGGAATGGATATTGCATTTTATGAAATTTTTTCTGAATCTATTGAAATGATCATGTCATTTCTATTGCTGTTGTTATTGATATGCTCAATTGTACTATGTCTTTTTAAATATTGAATTATCCCTGCATTCCTGGTATAATACTTAATCTCATAGTGTATAATTCTTGTGATATAATCTTGTAATCTCCTTTCAAGTATTTTATTTAAAATTTTTTAAATCAGTCTTCATTAGTCAGATTGGTCCATACTTTTCTTTCTCAGTTTTAACTCTTCCTGCTTTAGGTATATTTCATATTTCTGTCATTAAAAAAGGGTTTGAAAGAATTCCCTCTTCACCCATTTTTAAAATTGCTTATGTAGTACTGGATTTAATTGTTCATTGTATATTTGGTAGAATTCACTTGTGAATTCATTCAGCTTTGGGGCCTTTTCCTTAGGAAGTTTTTTAATAGTTTGCTCAATTTCCTTTTCTATGATAGGATTATTTAAATATTCAATTCCCTGTTTTGTTAATCTGGGTAGTTTATATTTTTTGTGGTAATTCATCTATTTCACTAAGATAGCCAGATTTATTGCCATATATTTGGAGAAAACAATTACCTATAATTTCTTTAATTTCTTCTTCACTGTTTTGATTTCCCTTTTTAAAAAAATTTGATACTGGTAATTTTTTTCTTTAAAAAATTAAATTAACAATTGGGTTTTCTATTTTATTTGTTCATTTTTATTAAACTGATTCTTTGTCTTGTTTATTAGTTCAATAGTTTCCTTAATTTCAATTTTTAAAATTTCTCCTTTGATTTTCAGGATTTCTAATTTGGTGTTTAATTGGAGAGCTTTCAATTTTTATTTAATTTTGTAATTTGATTTTTAATTTTTTAGTTTAATGCCCAATTTATTGATTTGCTCTTTCTTTAATATATATATACATATATGTATGCATGTACGTATTATATGTATATATAAATGTGTGTGTTTATATATAAATTTCCCCCTAAATACTGCTTTGGTTACATGCCATAAATTTTGATATGTGGTCTACCCATTGTCATTTTCTTTATTGAAATTTTGATTGTATGATTTTTTCTTTGACCTTACTTCTTTAAAATAAGATTATTTGGTTTCCAATTAATTTCTAGCTTTTCTTCCTGCTGCCCTTTGTTGAGTATAATTTTTATTGTGTTTCTATCTGAAAAGCATGCATTTCATATTTCTGCTTTTTTATATTTGGATGTAAGGTTTTTATGTCCTATTGTGTGGTCATTTTGTGAATGTACCATGTACTACTGAGAAAATGGTATATTCTTTTCTATTTTGATTCAGTTTTCCCCAGAGGTATATCATACCCAGTTTTTCTGATGTTCTATTTTTCTCCTTTTAGGAACCTAGATGTTATGCTATTTGGTGTATATATGTTTAGTATTAATACTCTTTCTTTGTCTATGATGCATTTTATCATGGCATAATTTCCTTACTTATCTCCTTTGATCAGATCAGTTTTTACATTTGCTTTGTATAAGATCATGATTGCTCCCCTTGGTTTTATTTATTTATTTATTTTGTTTGTTTGTTCGTTTTACTTTGGCTGAGGCATAGTAGATTCTTCTCAAGGCTCTTACTTTTACTCTGTGTCTCCCTGTTTTAAAAAAAATGTTTTTTGTAGGGAACATATTGGGGTTTCTGGTTTGCTTTTTTTTAATATTTTTTTTTAAACCCTTAACTTCTGTGTATTAGTCCCTTGGTGGAAGAGTGGTAAGGATAGGCAATGTGGGTCAAGTGACTTGGCCAGGGTCATACAGCTGGGAAGTGTCTGAGGCCAGATTTGAACCTAGGACCTCCCGTGTCTAGGCCTGACTCTCAATCCACTGAGCTACCCAGCTGCCCCCAGGGGTTTCTGGTTTTTAATCCACTTTGCTATCCTTTTTCTACTTTATGGGTAAATTCATTCCATTCACACTAACAATTATGATTATTAATGGTTTTCCTCCATATTATTTTCCCCTTGTTTATTCTCCTCTCTTCTTTTATCATTTCCCTTTCACAGATATTTAGTTTTCTATGACTGCCTCTGCCCGCTCTCCCTCCTTATTGTCTATCACCCTTTCCATTATTTTCCCTATCCTCTTATTTCTCTATAGAGTAAGATAGGTTTCCATACCTGAGTGTGGGTGTAATCCCCACTTTGAGCTACTTCTGATGACAAGAAGATTCAATCATCATATTGGTCCCATCTTTTTCTCTACCGTTTTGTCATTTATGTGCTTTATTTATCCCCTTATGTCTCTCCTTTTCTCTTCTCCCCATCTGTTCTTCTTTCTCATTCTTTTTTTAAATATCAGCCCATCTTATTCAGATTATTTTCTTCATTCTGTGTATCCTCATTTTCATTGACCTAATAGTGATAATATTCTTAAATATCTTTGGTACTTTAGGTATCTTGCATACTTTAAGTATTTTAATTAATAATTAAAATTAATCTTAGAGATATATATTGAATTATAGTTATTTATTGTTAAAAGTGAGAGAGAGCAAGAACAATCTAATTAAGTTGTGTCATACCTTTTTCCCTCCAGGTTCCATTCACTGTGGTCCCAGTCATGTGGGCCCAGTGTGGCTCCAAGCCACTTCTTAGAGATTAATAGGCCAGATAAAAATAAGGCCAGCAGTACTGACTAAGGAGAAATTGCAGCTTCAATATAGAAAGAGAAGGCAAGAGAGAAAGAACCCAAAGGAGAGAATGAAATATCACCTTATCAGTATTACTACAAAAAAGTCCTCAAACTTTGTGATATTTCTCTAATTCTTGGTTCCCAGTTCAAGTGGAAACAAGGACCAGCCACAAGCCACAAAGTGCCAGATAAAATCAAAGGCTGTTGAGAGACAGAGAGAGAGAAAAGTTTTGGTTCCACAAGGAGAATAAGAGAAAGAGAACAAATGCCTGCTCAGCCCCCATCTCTTATAAGGCTACTGAAACCATTCGTACTGGGGCTCTCTGATTGGCGGTTTGAGTCATGATTTCTGACCTCTAGGTATGCCACCTGCCAACCCATTCAGAAAGTCAGGGATTCAGGTAGCCATGTGGTTTCCCCTATCACATGACTTGATTCTGACTTAATGCACATTTGCAGATAAGAAACTATATTTTTATGTTAATTCCACACACTTATCTTTCTCAGGTTTCATAGATATCTTAATTATTGCAATGATCACCTTCCCAGTTTTGCAAATGACCATCTTGTATTGTAAATAGCTTTTGCCAGTAACCATCTTGTGCCAACTGTAGCAGATTTTAGAATACTCAAAGCTGGCATGAGACAGTGGAAGACTTTTGGAGCACCCCTATAAATAGGAGATCATCCCAAGGCAAAGGGACTCATTTGTGAGTTAGGTGGGTGGCAAAGGTTGGAACAGGTAAAGCTCTCTAGTCAAAACAAGAAGCTTTACCACAGACTTGTGTTAGTTGTCTCATTTTAGGGATATGCTACTTAGGTCAATTGTTCAATACTGAAATCTGAATTATATTTTATCATCACCAACAGAAATATTCATCAATAACCATCAAGAAAGTCATTTCTGAAAATCATCAGATATTTATAACCAGCCAAGTTTAGTTCAGCTACTAGGCCAAGGTTGCCAAGCCAGTGTGGCAGAATTAGAATTCTTTTCAAGGCTTTTTCCTAATGTGATCTGTCTAGCTGTTTATCAATTAGTTTTTAGTTTAGTTTCACCCTTTTAATCTCTATCTTTACCCATCAGTCCTTAAACCTTCCTCCCTCAAGATATTCCTGTTACTTTTAGATTAAAATAGTTACCTGTTGCTAAGATCTGATTTCTAGTCTAGTCCATCATCTCCAAGAATTATTTTCACTGTCTAGTTCTGACAGTTGGGCTTGATTCCCTGGCTGAGGAAGATTTCTCAGGATATTCATTAACTCTTGCCTGAGATTAATTCCAAATCAATTCAAAATCGTCTGTATCAATTCACAGTCAGATCAATATAATTAATATACCATCTAGAAGATGTTAAAATATACATCTTCAAAGAAACAGAGATTTAGGCCTCTTTTCAGTTGGGAATTCTAACAGAGTCAGCCTTCTGATTCTCTCCAGAGGGAAGTGCTGTATGGCTGCTGAATTGAGAGCAGCCTTTTGAATATTATCCCTATACCAGTTATGATTATACTAGATTCAACCTTATCAAAATGCCTGAGTTTTCACTTTACCTTTTTATGCTTCTCTTGAGTGTTGAATTTGCTCATAGAAATTTCTTTTTGACTGTGGTTTTTGTAGTCAGGAAACTATGAAATTCCTCTATTTCATTAAGCATCAATTTTCCCCTTGCAGAATTATGCTCAGTTTTGCTGGGTATGTAATTCTAGATTGTAGTCCTAGATTCTTTGCTTGAAAGAATATTATATTCCATGTCTTCTATTCCTTTAATGTCCTGTGTAATCCTGACTGTGGCTCCTTGATGTTTGACTTGTTTGCTTCTGGCAGTTTGTAGTACTTTTTCTTTGGTCTGAGAGTTCTAGAATTTGGTTATACTGGTCTTGGGATATTTTATTTTGGAGTATCTTTCAGGATGTGATCAGTGGATTCTCTCAATTTCTATTTTTCTCTCATGTTCAAGCATACCAGGTCAGTTTTCCCTAATAATGTCTATAGTGTTGAAGTTGTTGTTTCTTTTTATTGTGATTTTCAAGTATTCCAATGAATCCTAGATTATCTTTCCTAGATCTGTTTTCTAGATTGGTCATTTTCTCAGTGAAGTATTTTTTTCTTCTATTTATTTTTTTCCTTATACTTCTGTTATTTGATTTTTAAAAATCATTTTTGAGCTCCTCCATTATTTCTTTTTTGAATTGAGAGAAATTCATCTTTTTCTTAGGGGCTTTGGGAGCAGCAATATTGACTTTATTATCTTCAGAATTTGTTTTGTTCTTTACTTTCACAAAAATAACATTCTATGTTGTTTCTTCTTTTTTTGTGGTTTTCTCATTTTCCAGCTTTTTCCTTTTCTTTTAACTAAAAAAAAGTTCATGTTGGGCTCTGTAACAATAGTAAAGACCACTTTTCCAAGCTTTGGTTTCTTTGTGTAGCTGCTTTCAGAGCTAACTCTGGTATCTGTAAGTTTTCTTTTCCTCCAAAGTGGTATGATGTAAGAAGAGTTGTGTTTAATACTTTCCTGGCCTGTGCTCTGGTCTATGTGTAACAACAAGCATTCTTTTTTAATATTCCCCTGTACCCTTCTTCTCCAGGTCACAAGTGCTAGTGTGTGATGGTGCTCTTCCTCATCCTGAGTATGCAAAGCCATTACTGGGATGGGGATCTGTGTATGGGTAATAGAAAAAGAGTCTTGCACCCAGAGCAGCAAAACAACTCTTGTCATCTTCTTCTGAGAAGTTTTCCAACCTACTCCACTATCTGTGGTGAAGAGCTCCAGAAGTCTTTGCTGCTTATTCAATCACCCCCAAGACCTGTTGCCTTGGTGTGGTCTACTTCGGCACATTGCTTTGAGCTCTACTCCTATCCTCATGCAATAGATTTTCATAGTGCCTTCCTAAGCTGTTTTGGGCTGAAAATATATTTCATCCATTCTTTTTATGGGTTATTCAATTCTTTTTGAGAATACTTTTTTATGTATTTTATCACAGGTTTTTTTGGAGGATAACTTGGTAGAGATTAGGTGAGTCTGAATTCCTTCTCCACCATCTTGGTTTCCTATTTGTACTCCTTTCTAAAGTATTTGTTGGATTACTCTATGCTCTCCAAATTCCCTTCTAAGGGGCAACTGGGTAGCTCAGTGGACTGAGAGTCAGGCCTAGATATGGAAGGTCCTAGGTTCAAATCTGGCCTCAGACACTTCCCAGCTGTGTGACCTTGGGCAAGTCACTTGACCCCCATTGCCCACCCTTACCACTCTTCCACCTAGAAGCCAATACACAGAAGTTAAGGGTTTAAAAAAAAACAAAAAAACAAATTCCCTTCTAACTCTGAAGTTCTATAATTTAGTGTTTTAGATACACTCTAGCTATTTTTATTTCTTACATTTTGAGAATAAAAATTACCCATTATTTTTATTTTGGAGAGTTTATTTCTTAAAGTCAATCTCCACCTTTTAAATGTGGAATAATCCAGTCAAAATTGGAGAAATAACACTTTTCTTTCATGTGTGGGTTTCTCTATATTTTCAAAACTGTTTCACACACACATGCAATAATTAAAAATGGAGGTAAAATGATATTAGATTATTCCTTCAAATACTTAATAGAATCCTATATCAGGTAAAATCTCTCTAATTCTTTGTAGTAAACTTTTTTCATACTCAAGTTTGGTGGGGTGTATGTGTGTTTGTATTATTTTTTGATTTAATATTTTTAGATCCAACTCATTTTTTATCCTTTGGAAATCTTTTTTGATGTCGATTCCAACATTTAACATTTTTCATGTCCCTCTTTGTATGTTGCAAAATTAGAGAAATATGGTTTATACCTTTAAAAAAATCTTTTATAAAGTTATACAGCACAAGGAGAGCGTTAAGAGTTAGGCAATGGGAGTTAACAGACTTGCCCAGGGTCACACATCTAGGAAATGTCTGAAGCTAAACTTGAACCCAGAATCTCCTGTCTCCAGGCCTGGCATTCTATCCACTGATTAACTTAGTTGCCTCCAGAGGCTGTTCTAATTTAAATAAGAATGATTTCTGGGTCATGTACCCCACAAGGAGGGCTAGACATTTTGTTCAATCTCACAACCTCTTAAACCTCTCCAAATTAAGAATCATGCACAAGAGATAAAGAGATTTCAACTATGTCCTTGGCCTAGATCATCAAAACCCAAATGAGGTAATAATTCAATGAATTTAGAGCAGAAAAGACGAATCCCTTGTTCTTAAACCACTTCCTGAGTACCCCCCCTCACCATTCACCATTATCATATAGTAGGGTTGTATCAGGCAAACCATAGATTTACAGCATAATTGAACACTTACCTCTACACCCTCTTCCCAGTGCTATGGAAATTAAAAAGGCAGAAACTTGCTCATGTAGCAGCATGGCAGAGCTCTAACAAAAAATGGAGAAGTGGTAAAGTAAAAGTATGGAGTATCATTAAGCCAGGGGAAAGAACTCAACATCCAGCTGGGGGCAGTTTATACCCCATAGAAATTACTTGAGTCAGAAACTAAGGTTAGTGAATAGTAAGTTGTCCATTCTGGGACGGGCCTGAGGTAGCTTTGAGGTTCATCCTCTAGGAAACCATATCCAATATTGGGAAAAATATGAAAGTGAGTGATGGAGAACCAAAATTTTAACAGGTCAATTCAGAAATATTCTCTTCCCCCCCAAAATCATTCTCTATAAGTAGAAATGCCATTTAATGAGGATAGTTTTGGTAGTAACCCAAGGGTTCGGGCCACAGGTGAGGAGACCAGTTAAATGGGTGATGGTTTTTTTTCCTATTTCCTCTAGAGTCAACTTTTCTGACAATATCCTAGGAAACTTGCTTTGACAATGCAGTAGTTCTATTTTGTGGGCCAATTCATAAATTTTTACTCTCCTAAACATTCTTTCTGGAAATGGTTCAAGAGTTCCTTCTAAACACCAAATAACAATGGGAGAAATGTTGACATAAGTAAATGAACTAGAAAATAAGTAAGATGGTTTTTGCCATACCCAGTGGTGCAGATGGAATTGTAAACAGCAATAATGCACCCTGCACTGGTCTGAATCATCTCAAATTATATTATTTCTATCAAAAGGTAATACACATTGATCATTTTAACAGCATCACTTGGTCTATAATGACAGTTGCATTGTATATACAAAAGGGCTGTCATGCTGAAAAGGGATTTGACTTTTGCCTGTGCATCAACAAAGGCCAGAACTAAGATCAGTTACAAAGACTGAGCAGAAGTTACAAGTACTGAGATTTATGATCAATTTAAATAAAACCTTTTTTTTTCATCCAAGAATGAGAACAGTTCAATAAGGAATAGGTTGCCTCTGTTGGAGGCCTTTTTATATTTGGTGGGCTTATTAGAATTAGTTGAACTATAGAATTAGAATAGTTGAACTATGATGTACTCTACAATTATATGACTTTGACTCCATGACTGGAAGACTTGTATCAGCACATAAACAATATCTGAATGCTCAGATGGATCTATGCTTCATTGGATATAGATGCTACCCATTATTACATCCCATTTGTGCCTTTGCATATTATGTGGCTTATTTGCATATTTCAATAAGTTTATTATAGCATATTTACTGAATATCTTGTGGGGCTTCTTCACTTTCTCTGGTAATAATTTAATTCTACAACTTCAGCACAGATAGAACTCTAGATATAATTTCTCTGTATGTCTCTCTCTCTCTCTCCCTCCCTCTCTCTCTCTCTCTCTCTCTCTCTCTCTCTCTCTCTCTTTTTCTCTCTTTCTCTCTCTCATTTGTTTTTCTCTGAAAGTGAGAATTAAGTTTTATACATTGTTATATTTCTCCCTGAAAATGATATATCTAGTCCTTTCTGGCTTATTATGTATGTTACTAATTTTCATATACAGCTAGACTGAATAATTTGTTTCTTTACAAAATATTATAATTTCAGAGATTGAAAGAATCTCAAGCAATGAATTAAATCAGCACCAATACAGGAATCTACTCAACAGCACTCTTAAAAAAAGTTTGATTATCTATGATCTGCTCGAAGATCTTCACTGGTGGGAAAACCTACTACTAACTTCTATTGCAGCCCATTCCACTTTTGGATAGCTTTATTCATTAAGAAATATTTTGTTTTTCACATGGAGCTTAAATATACCTCTCTGCTTCTGTCTCCTTCCAGGATAGGTTTTCCAAATACCAAATGTCTTTTTTTTTCTATAGAAAATCACAATAGAGCATTTGTCACACAAAGTAATAGCTAGATGTAAATATATGCATATGTGTATCTGTGTATTTATAAACACATATAAATACATTTACAAACAATATATATGGGAGAGAGAGAGCACATTATCTCAGCTGCTACTTTTCTTATTTGCAGTAGAGAAAGGGAGGAAGGAAGGAAGGAAGGAAGGAAGACAGGAAGGAAGGAAGACAGGAAGGAAGACAGAGAGAAAAAGAGAAATAGAGAAGAAGAGAGAAAGAAGGAAAGAGAAAGTAAGAAGGGGAATAAAGGGAAGGAGGAAAGGAGGGAAGGAAGGAAGGAGGGAAAGAAGGAAAGAAAAGCCTGGTTATTAATTAAAAGAGTATTTATTAAGTATATACAACTCTTCTAAGTGTCAGGGATATAAATAGAAAAGTAAAACAGTCTATTTTCAGTGTGTTTATATTCTACTGGTAGAGGCAACATATAGGAGAGGCTGCTAGAATCCTTTAGAGGGGTCAAGTCATGGTTTCCTCCATCTAGTATAAATGGAGAAGTCCATTTATGAAATATTCCAAAGATAATGATGGATATCTTTTCCCCTATTCTCTTAATTACATTCTTGGCCAGCAAAAGTATATTAAGTGATGCTACCTTTTTTGAAATTTAAGTAAACCCAATTCAACAACTTATGTTTCTATTTTGATTTAAAACTTTTAAAACATTTTTTTCTCACAGCAATCCTTTAATTAAATATTGTAGGTTATGCAACTCTTTTTGGACTAGCCCTATGACTTCATTGATTAAAGGGAATTTTTGTTGGGAAATTTCCCTCTACCAGTTTATACAGATAATTGTTCTTTGTTTAATTGTCTTTGAAACTTGATTGATGGAATCAGATGTTATATTATTTATCACACATCTAGTACATGTCAGAAGTAGAATTTGATACTAGTTTTTCTTGACCATCATGACATTTTATAAGTAGCAGTATACTCACTTTCTAGGGAAGAGAACTAAAATTTTGAGAGGCTGAGGTATTTGGTCATAATGACACTACTATTAAGTATTGGAGCCAGTTTTCAAGTATATATCTTATATTACTAGAGAAATCAAAAAACAACAATTTCATGGGAAATAAAAAAATGATTTCAAATATATATTTCAAAATATAAAACCATGCATAATGTCCAAATGAGATGAGATTATGGGTGTGATAGGTTAGTTCTCTCATACTCTTTCATTCTGATGACCAAGGATTCCCCGTTCTTGTATATTGCCTAATCCTATTAACACTGCAAAACTGCAGCCAGCTACAATTTTGATGCTAAAAATTAGTAGTTAATTCCACACTCTTGTAGCCATTTAGATATAAAACAATATATGAGCTTGTTTCTAGACTTGGTAACCATAGAAGTTTCCTGCTAGCTATCTGATGAATTTAATGATTGACTTGGAGAATTAGCTTGGTATAGAGAGAAAAGAAAAACAAAAGCAAAAACTAAATTTAGATAAAGGAAAACTCATTAAGGTCAAGCTAACTCCAATGCTTATTGGAAACCAAAGGAAAATCATCAAATCACAGAGTCCTCAATATTTATATGGACAGGACCTTAGATATCATTTAGTCTGACCATCCCATTTAGCAAATTAGGAAATTGAGTCCTACAGTAATGAAATGATTTTCTCAAAATTTCATAAGCATTTATTTGTATAACCAGGATTTGAATCTATGGAAAAAAATCAGGTCTACTTTGGCCATTATTGACTGTAACTTCTATATACTGATTGGAAGCTGATGTCAGAATCTGTGACTATTCACTCATACCAAGATAGATGTTATTCACTTACAACTGTTAGATAAAAATTCAAGATCCTGGAATATGAAGCTTTCATTTTTGTAAATTCCTCCAGTATTTTCAGCAGTCATTTCCTGCTATATGTCTGACGTACTTTCTAAAATGCCTCCTCTTATAACAAAGGGTCAAACCAGCTAACAGTGACTACATGTGACTGTTGATGAAATATTTCAATATTTCAATGTTTCCCACTTTTCTATTGAAAGGATGCTTATTTATGATTACTATGTTCAGTGACTCCATTATTGTAGTAATTAAATACAGTATTCTTGGTCCATTTACTTGAGGTTTAGTTATAATTCCATAGAAATAGGATATAATATTGACAAAATATTTCAAATAGGTTATCAAGGAAAAAGCAATCCAATAAATATTCTGTAAGGCCATTTTTGAATGCCTTAGTAAATTAGATTTCTCTCAAGATGCTAATAGCAATATTAATATAAACAATTAAAAAGTCAAATAGGTATCTTTGTGAGCTATTATATATACAAAGAAATTTCTATACATGAAACATTTAATAATTTGTTCATTTCTCATTTTTCTTTAGTATTCAATAATGGTACCCTTTCAGCATAAGGTTTAATTGTTAACTGGTCTTTTACTCCTGCTGTTTGGCAGTTCAGAAATCAGCTAAAAAGCAAACATGTACTGGCATTTCAAGTTTCTTCAGCTTTGGAGAAATGTGGACTTACAGTACATATGGCAATTCATTTTAAGCCAGCCATCTAGGTTAATATCAAACACAGCTGGTGGCACAGTGTGTAGTAGAACATTATATCTGGAGTCAGGAAGACATGAGCTCAAACCCAACCTCAGATACCTACCAGGTATGTGTCATTGGGTAAGTCACTTAATTTCTATTTACTGGAGTTTCCTCAACAGTGAAATGGGAATAATAATAGTACATACTTTTGCAGATCAAAATAAGTAATATTTATAAAATTGTGTTTAGCACAAAACCTGACACATAGTAGGTGCTGTATAAATGCTTGTTCCCTCCACCTCCCTCCTTATTCAATCTGTAAGAGAAAAAGAAGATAGTAATGAAAAGCAATGTGGGCAAAAATGGAAACTATATAAAGATAAAGAAAAAGGCTCAGATATATTATGTGTTTTACCATGTTCACATAGTACTTAAACCCAGGCCATCTTGATTCCTAAGAATACCCCTGGTAAATAATACCCCAAGTTACCTTCCTTTTGGAACTTCAGAGATGGGGAATTCACTACTTCACAAAGTAGCTCATTATGCTTTCTAATACGTTTGAAGGTGTAAAAGGGAATTTTTTTGTTCTCTGAGTTTATAGTTGTGAAAGGGAATCCTTTTTTCCCTTTATCTATTTTGAGTTAACACTAACTTAAGTACTCATGCTTAGATTGTGAAGACAGGATTGACTCTCCTTTGTCTACTTTTGAATTGAATCAATAAAAGATTGAACACCTTACTTAGTACTAGGTTAGAAGTTAGCAAGGTAATTAGAGAACTCTCAAATCACTGAGAGAACTCCATCCTTTTAACTGGGTCCCAAACTTGTGAATCCTATGATTAGAGTTTACACCCTCAGAAACTCAATCAACCAGGAATCTGTGAACCCTTTTGATGAATATTCACCCCTCCAGAAGGTTAGAACTGGTTCCCACAAACACTGCCCCTTGGGCATTGCTAGACAATTTGGAAACTGTGATTAGCCTCTGTGAAGAGGAGCAGGGAAAAGAAATCACCACAAAAAGCTGTGAATCCTGTGGCTTGGGCATCTTGTAGAGATACTCTCCTGACTGGAGAGAGGTTTCTGGGGAGCTTAGCTAGAGACTGAGGCTTTTATCATGGGCTCTGAGCTCAGCTTCAGCTTGAACTCTGACTCCTGGACTACTTTGTGGGGTGAGTGAAAGATTGACTCCTTTCCTAGTTTCTGCAGAGACTAGCTTTCATCTTGGATGAGGCCATGTGATTACTCACTACCAGCCTTCCTAGTTCAGAGCTAATTAATCTCTGCCTGGATTAAGATAGGATAAATAACTTTTCTATCCCCTTCACATTTCTCTACTTTATTGTTTCCTCTCTATTTTGTAAATAAATTTCTGACTTGAGATATACTAAATATTGGTGACCACATAATTTTATAAAATTATTGTCCAATCATTGATTTTTACCTTTATAGAAAGTTAGGAACTTTTCTCTTATGTTGAGGAAAATTTCCTGCTCTGAAATTCTTCCTTCCTTGAAGAGGAGGAAAGAATAATAAATTAAGTCCTTTCATGTGATACGCCTTCAGAACTTTGTACAATCATACACTCTCTAAATCTTTGCTAGACTGAATATGATAATTTTCCTCTCTTAGTCCTTATAGGACATGGCCTCAAATATCCTGCAATAGTATTGGCTAATTCTGAGCATCACAGAATCATAAAACTAGAATTGGAAGAGATGTTAGAGGTCACTTAGTCCAAAGCCATCATTTTATATATGAGAAAACTGAGGCCCATGGCCACGTAGGTACCGTGTGTAAAAGGTAAGATTTGAACTCAGGTACTTTAACTGCATAAATAATATCCTTTTCATCTTACTATGTACTGATTTTTCCATTTTGTATATGAAGATCTAATGTGTCCCTTGGGCCAATACAGCCATAGCAGTAGCATATTGTGAATCAAAGAATCTTAGAGTTTGAAAGAAATCTTAGAGGTCATTTCTAACCTGTTTGCTTCCTGGCATTATATTGTTGTTATTGATATTGTTTGTATTTTGTTTTTGAAGTGGATAAATGACACCATAAGGTGATGTCTTGATTTATTAATGAATTGGTTATAAGGGAGGAAGAGTTGAACAAAGTTGTTAGACCCACTTTCCCTTTTAGAGTCATTGAAGTCCAGTAGCAAGATTAAAGTTATAATAATTGCAATGGCTTAGGAATCTTCTATGTCTTATGAAACTCTAAAAACTCCAAGAACTTTTCAGGCACTTACATGACAATTGGAACAAAGTGTTCTCATGTGGCTATTATCCTGGAGAAATTTTTCACAAGCTTGGAGTCGACATTCTTCACACTGATGTATTTGAGAATTGTTGGTTACCCTCAACTTGGTTTATCCTGTCTGCTGAGACAATTTTACTGGGGTGTGGCTACTGCACATTCTATAATTTTTTGGTGCCATGGATGAGAATTGAATGTCAACTGCACACCAGAGATGGATCAGCAGCCCTGAAAAGGTCTTAGTAAACCCTCAAACCAAAGTTACTAGTCCTTTCTGAGTGCCACCTTCCTCCTTGGCTTTTCTTTTTGATGGATTATTATTTTGGAACAGGATATCTTAACCTTTCTAAGTTTTCACAGTTGATTATAGTACAATATTGCTATTACTGTGTACAATATTCTCCAGGTTCTGCTGATTTATCTCCATTAGTTCATGTAGATCTTTTATCTTTTTCTGAAATCATCCTATTTGTCATTTCTTATAGCACAGTAGTATTCATCACCATCACCATCACCATCACCAACTTATGCCACAGTTTGTTCAGCCATTGCTTAATTGTTGGACATCCCTCAATTTCCAATTCTTTGTCACCACAAAAAGTGCTGCTATAAATATTTTGTACAAGTAGATCCTTTTCTCTTTTTTATGATCTATCTGGGACTACAGACTCAGTATTGGTATTATAGGATCAAAAGGTATACTCAATTTTACAATCCTTTGGGCATAGTTCTGTTACAACTAAAAATCTCTTACAGACTGACAGATTATTCTAAAAGGAAGGAAGGAAGACCTTTTAATGATGAGAAATAATCTGAATAAATGCTCAGTGGAGAGAAATAAAATGCTGTGTACAAGGAATACATGAGTAAAGTATATGTGAGGGGATAATCTGTGATCATCCTAGAAAAGTAAATTGGAACCAGATTCAGGAAAACGTTAAATATAAACATAGAAAATCATAGATGAAATAGGGAGGCACTGAATCATGTTGAATAAGAGTATAAACTCAGACGTTTGCTTTAGAATTAATTGTTAATCTTGACTCTCTGACTAGGGGAGGAAAGATCTTAACTTCCATCCTTCAGAATTCCTAACAAAATTCTAGGTACAATATTGAGCTCAAAAAATACCTACTGGTTCATTACTTTCTCCTTTTATTCCAGCTAGTTCAGAAGTATCCTTCAAAACTACTAAAGATGATTTAGGCTTTGGTCCTTAGAATCCATCATCTTTTTAAAGTCTTGCTTTCTATTGAAATTTTCATTTGTCTCTTTTCTGCCCTCTTCTGGAAATGAAGAGATGGCCAGACATTTATTCATCAAGTATGATAAGTCTTAGTGGATAACATTATAGCACAGAACCTGTCTTCATGTGTCAGGGGTAAGAATCAATTTTCTTGGCCTCTTCAAACCATGAAAAATCAATGAAAGAAACATTTCCACTCTGTTGAATGCTAAATAATAACATGGAACCTATTCACATACATACAAATATGTATGTGAGAATAATTTCCATGGTATAGTATATGTAGTATTCAAGAACAAATACCATCATTTCTATATTTGTTATATTTTTTAGCACTTTAAACAATTTTTATTCCCATTCAGTTCAGAAATTTCTATATCCAAGAAAGCATAATATTCTGAAAGTAATTTCAGAACTAACCTTGAGACATATCATAATATATTATTGACTATCAGTGCTTGAAGGAACATTAGAGACCATTAAATGTTAGTTATACCCCCCCAGATTTGTCTCATCTGCACATTTGATAAAAATGATTTCTACATTATAATCCAAGTAATTGATAAAAATGTTCAGTATCACTGGATCAAGCACATATCTCTGGGTTCTCCATTTGGAGATCTCCCTTCAACTTGACACAGACCATTAATGTCATTGATGTACTAATACACTAGACTTGGTGTTCAATGACTTAGGCAGCACAGGACGCATTGAATTGTATTGTGATTACACAGTTCTTTTCCATCTTATTCTTATGAATAACATGATAAACTTTATGCTTTGGTAAAATAAAGCTCAACTACATCTACAGCATTTGCCTAACATACCATTCTAATAACCTTTTCACAGGTTAATTAGTTTATGCTGGCAAGATTATAATAAATCCACACTGGCTCCTCATGACAATTTCTTCAATTTGTAGGTGTTCTCTAACAATATTCCTTATAAAATATGTCACAGAATTTTATCAGAAATAAATCACATGCCCTAACCTATACCCTATCATTTTTCCCCTATTCTTTCTGGTTGAAATTTACTTCTTGACAGAGAAAATAGGATGGAAATTAGAGAAGAAAGCCTAGTTTTCATTGTCAGAATTGTAGATTTTGAAAGTTGGGAGACCTCTGCAGTCACATAGTTCCAACCTATACATGAAGTTCTCCAATTCATGCTGTAATATAACAGACAAGAGGTTATGCAGTCTCTGCTTGAAGACCTCCATGGAGAGAGAGCTCATTAGCTCTCAAGATAAGCTGTTCCACTTTGGGACCACTATAGTTAGTTAAACTTCTGCTCTCTATTCCTAATTCTGTCCCTTTGGTTCAGATAAAACAAGTTTTATCCACTCAACTACTTAATATCCCTACAATCAAATATTTGCTTACACCTATCATTTCCCTACCCACACCTCCCAAAACTCCTTTCTTTCCCAGGCAACACGTGTCCAGTTTCTTCAACCAATACTTATATGTCAAGAACTCAAAGTACTTAAAAATTTTGGTTGCTTTCCTCTGAATAGTCTACAATCAATCAATGTCCTTTTAAATATACAATGTCCAGAAGTAAGCATAATACTCCAGATGAATAAGACAAGGTCAGAGTCTAATGGACTTTCACTTCCTTATTCTTGAAAGCTATGCCTTCCCTAATACTGCTCAAGATTTATTAGATTTTTTTGACTAATGTCATATTAGGGGCTCATCTTGAGATTGTAGTCAACTAAAACCCATAGATCTTTTCAGAATAACTACTATATCTATACATGCTTCTTCTATCTTATATTTGTGAAGTTGGTTTTTAAATATATCTTTAATTAAATATTTCCCAATTACCTATAAAAATTTGAGTTCCAATGTCGAGCTCCAAATTCTCTTCTTCCTTTTTACCCCTTATGAGCCCCTTGAAAAGGTAAGCATTATATAAATAATGCATGTGAAGTCATGCAAAACATATTGAACATTAGCCACGTAACAAAAGAAATAATAGCATTGATAATGGACATTCTTGCTTCATTTGTAATTTTATTGGAAAGTCTTTAAGAGAATCTCTGTTAAAAATAATGATTGTTCTTGGGTTTAGATAGATAATTTAATCAATTTATAATTTTAAGAAAGGATCAATTTATTCCTAAGCTTTCTAGTGTTTTAAATAGAAATGTGTTGTAGTATGTCAAAAGCCTTTTCTCTATCTCTTCATACAATCATGTTTTTGTTATTTTTGTTAATATGTAATCAATTATGCTGATAGTTTTACTAATAATAAACCAGACTTGACTTACTGGTTTAAATCTCACCTAATAATAATGTATGATCTTTGTGATACATTTTGTATAATTAGAATTTTGCTCCCCAGAACTCTCTTTCCCGTAGGGAAGATATAAGTTTTGTGTAGCTTCGCCCTCTTCTCTTCTAGAGGAAATGCAGCTGTGGAGGTGAGGTGAAGTGAGAGGCAGGAGAAGTTTACTCATTTGTTCTTACTTTAGCTAGAAAATTAGGCTTTTAACTTCTATTTTTTTCTCTAGTTCAAGTGATTACTAATAAACTGTAAAAATATAATAATTGGAGTTACTGGATATTAATTTAAAATTTACAAGTACTGTAATTTACTTGCTAGTAAATAATTTATTTATTTAGATTTCTGCATTGATATTCAATAAGGAAACGGATATGTAGTTTTCCTTCTCTGTTTTTGTACTCTCTGGGTATTAAATCTATGTTATAAAAGGAGATTGTGAGGACTCTAATCCATTTAAAAATACTTTATCAAATACTGGTATTGAGGGTTTTTTTCTTAGTTGATTTATAGATTTTTCAATTTATTTCTCTAAGATAGGACTATTCACATATTCTATCTGCTGCTCTTCAATTGAGTAGTTTAAATTTTTGTATATATTAATCTATTAAACTTAGATTGTCAATTTTACTGACATTTTATTGGGCAAAAAAACCTCCTAATAATTGCTTTAAATTTATCTTCAATAGTCATACATTCACTCTTTTCATTTTGGATCCAATTTTTTTCTTTTAAAAATCAAATTAACCAGTGTTTAATCTGTTTTATTGTTTTTTCCCACAAAACCAGTTCTTAGTATTAGGTATTAGTTCAGTTTTTTATCTTAAAATTTATTAGATTCTCAAGATCTTAATTTTGGCATTTAATTGGAGATTTTTTTGTTGTTGTTCTTTTCCTAGCTCATTTAGTTCCATTCTGAATTCATTAGTTTGTTCATTTCTTCATTGATACATGATTTTGGACACATTACTTTACCTCTATGTTCTACTTTTGCTGTTTCCCACAAATTTTGGTATGTAATAACATTGTTATTACTTTTAATGAGATTATTGATTGTTTATATGATTTGTTCTTTGATCCACTCATTCTTTAGGATTAGATTGTTTAACTTTAAACTAATTTTTAATCTTTGTTTTCACAGACCTTTACCAAATGTGATTTTCATCTCAGTATGGTCCCTAGAGGGTACATTTAATATTTCTGCTTTTTTTGCATTTGTGCATTTTTATGCCTTAATACATGGCCAATTTTTGTAAAATTTTCATTTACAGCTGAGAAATTCCTTTCTATTTCCATTTAGTTTTCTCTAAAATTCTTCCATTTCTAACTTATAAAAATCTTTTCATTTTTCCCAATTTCTTATTTATTTAATATTGAAATGTATCTTGCTCTGAGATGGGAAAGTTGAAGTCTCTCACTAGTATAGTTTTACTTTTTATTTTCTTCTAGAATTCATTTAACATTCCATTAAGAGTTTGGATACTAACTTCCCAGCTGTGTAACTCTGGGCAAGTCACTTGACCCCCATTGCCTACCCTTACCACTCTTCTGCCTTGGAGCTAATACACGGTATTGACTCCAAGACTGAAGATAACGGTTTAAAAAAAAAGAATTTGGAGCCTATATCATTCAATAAATATGTGTTTAGTGTGGATATTATTCCAGTTGATTTTTAAACTCAAATATGAAGTTTTATCTCTTTTTATGTTATTAGTTTTAATGTTCTTGCTTTGCATAATTCTTTCAGATCCTTACCCAATATATTGTGTATTAGTTATTCTACCCAGCTCTGTGTTGCCTGACAATTTGATAATTCTGTGGTCTACACTCTAATCCAAGAAACTGATAGAAATTTTAATGCTGAATCAAGTACATATCCCTTGAATACATTATTAGAGACTTCTAGACACACTGAGATAGAGCCAGACTCTCTCAGATCTTATCCCTCTTTACTCTTTGAGCCTAGTAATCTATCTGATTCTGAATCCTTCTGGTTGAATCCATCTCTCTATCTCTTCCAAAAAAGAGTAGCAGATATTTTATCAAAAACCTGATTAAAATATAATAATCTATACCTATAGCATTTTCACAATATACCAGGTTAGTGATCCTATGAAAAAAGTAAAAGAGATTTGTATCGTATGATTGTTCTCGAAGAAACTATCCTGTCTCATGATAATTATTACTTTCCTTCTTAGATATTTGGTAATCTATTATTTACTGATGCTATCTAAAAATTTTATGGGACTTGAAGTCAAGCTTAATTGTCTATAGTTTAAATTTGTTTTCTTTTCTCTTTTTTTTTAAATTGGGATATTTGCCCTTTTCCATCTTGTCATATGTCTCCTGTTTTCCATAATCTTTCATGTATCACTGCCCCTAAATATAAAAAGGAGTAGACTTTTTCAATTAGTTTTATAGCCAGAAATACCAGAATGAGACAGTTCTCTTTCTAGCTGTTTCCAGAGGGAGTGAAAGTCCTATTCATGCTCAAAATTGCTACCATGAAAGATAACCATTCCTTCCACTTCTTTTTACACTATATGGCCTGAAAAATCATGTTTGAAGTTTTTTCTCTGAGATTTTGGTTATATTTCTATGCAGTAAGATATTCAAATCAACTCATAATGACCTTGGAGGTAGGATTAGAGGATTGATGTTGCAGTTGTATATATTTTTTTAACATTTAATAATATTTATTTTTTACAAAAGTTAACATGGTTACATGGTTCATGCTCTTACTTTCCCCTTCACCCCCCAACTTCTCCCCCCAAAGCCAATGCTCATTTCCACTGGTTTTAACATGTGTCATGGATCAAGACCTATTTCCAAATTATTGATAGTGCATTGGTGTGGTAGTTTTGAGTCTACATCCCCAATCATGTCCGCCTCAACCCATGTGTTCAAGCAGCAGCTTATCTTCTGTGTTTCTACTCCTGCAGTTCTTCCTCTGAATGTGGGTAGCATTCTTTTCTGTAAATCCCTCAGAATTGTCCTGGATCATTGCATTGCTGCTAGTACAGAAGTCCATTACATTTGATTTTACCATAATATATCAGTCTCTGTGTACAATGTTCTTCTGGCTCTGCTCCTTTCACTCTGCATCAATTCCTGGAGGTCTTTCCAGTTCACATGGAATTCCTCAATTTTATTATTCCTTTGAGCACAATAGTATTCCATCACCAACATATACCAAAATTTATTCATCCATTCCCCAATTGAAGGGCATACCTTCATTTTCCAGGTTTTTTTTTTTGCTACCACAAAAATCATGGCTATAAATATTTTTGTAGAAGTCTGTTTATCTATGATCTCTTTGAGGTACAAACCCAACAATGGTATGGCTGGATCAAAGGGCAGGCATTCTTTTTATAGCCCTTTGAGCATAGTTCCAAATTGCCTTCCAGAATGGTTGGATCAGTTCACAACTCCACCAGCAATGCATTAATGTCCCAATTATGCCACATCCCCTCCAACATTCATTACTCTCCCCTTCTTTCATTTTAGCCAATCTGCTAGGTGTGAGGTGGTACCTCAGAATAGTTTTGATTTGCATTTCTCTAATTATTACAGATATAGAACACATTCTCATGTGCTTATTGATAGTTTTGATTTCTTCATCTGAAAATTGCCTATTAATGTCCCTTGCCCATTTATCAATTGGGGAATGGCTTGATTTTTTATACAATTGATTTAGCTCCTTGTATATTTGACCTCTGTCAGAATTTTTTATTATAAAGATTTTTTCCCAGTTTATTGTTTCCCTTCTGATTTTGGTTGCATTGTTTTTGTTTGTACAAAAACTTTTTAATTTAATATAATCAAAATTATTTATTTTACATTTTGTAATTTTTTCTAACTCTTGCTTGGTTTTAAAATTTTTCCTTTCCCAGAGATCTGACAAGTGTACTATTCTGTGTTCACTTAACTTATTTATAGTTTCCTTCTTTATATTCAAGTCATTCACCCATTCTGAATTTATCTTGGTGTGAGATGTTGATCTAGACCTAATCTTGCCCATATTGTTTTCCATATTTCCCAGCAGTTTTTGTCAAATAGTGGATTTTTGTCCCAAAAGTTGGGCTCTTTGGGTTTATCATACACTGTCTTGCTGATGTCATTTAGCCCAAGTCTATTCCATTCATCCTCCCTTCTGTCTCTTAGCCAGTACCATACTGTTTTGATGACCGCTACTTTATAGTATAGCTTAATATCTGGTACTGCTAGGCCACCTTCCTTCACATTTTTTTTCATTATTACTCTTGATATTCTTAATCTTTTGTTCTTCCAAATGAACTTTGTTATAGTTTTTTTTCTAATTCAGTAAAAAAGTTTTTTGGTAGTTTGGTAGGTATGGTGCTAAATAGGCAAATGAATTTGGGTAGAATGGTCATTTCTATTAGCTATATAATTTTTATAAAATCTAAGATTTAAAAAATTTTGGGAGAAATTTCAGATAAAGAAGCTTATTAACTCCCTGAATCAAGAAAATGGACTATTTAAGGGAGGGGCCATAAAGAAAGCCTACACTGCATCAGAAGATCCAGAATGTATTTTGGGATATAAAGAACTGAACTGAAGGGGGTTGGATACATTTATTTGAATGTAGACTCTTATGCCAAAGGAGATTCCCCCCTAATTGGCTTTTTTTCAATGCACCTAGCAAACATTGGTTTTGCTCTCTCTTCTATTTTCCTCTTATCTCCAACTATTGTAGTTTCCTCTTAGAAAGTGTAATATTGTATGCACCTTTAGTTAGATGATCTTTAGAAGTATAAGCTAGTTATGTTAAATGATTCTTTGAGGAGACTAGTATCCTAAAGAATCACAGGGAGGATTATGAAGATAGGATTAACTCTCCTCTTGTCTATTTTCAGCTAATCAAATCAGGAACTTAAAGTATCCCTAGTAACCATTAAGTACAAGAGTTCACAGGTCACTTACTAGAGTAAGCTCATACCTCCAAAGTCCATTGCCCTGCCCCTTGGGCAGTTCTAGGCAAATTGAAACATGGCCACTGATTTCTGTGAAGAAATAGGAGTGACAGGAAGTGATAGGAAGTGATGTGGGAAAAGAAGCATAAAAGAAGAGACCAGCATGATCCTATTCATTCCTTTCCTTAAATCTGGCCTAGTCAGTCAAATATCTGATGATATCATTCAGAAACATAACTATTGTTGCATATAATTTCTTTTAATTCCTTTTTAATAAGAAGAAAGAAGGAAGGAAGGAAGGAACAAAGGAACAAAGGAAGGAAAGAAGAAAGGAAGGAAGGAAGAAAGGAAGGAAGGCCTCTTGAAAGACTTTCTTCATTAATCATTTTTCTTTTCAGTTTTCAGCTAATCCAACAAAGAAATCATAGGAAAATATAATGACTGGAAGTCAAGTCCATGGGGAAATTTGGTCTTGGAACTTGGTGAGACTGTGCTATATTAGGATCAAGATAAACTATTACCTTAATCTCCTTGTCCTTTCCAGAAATTAAGGTTTTATAAAAAAAATAATTGTCCCATCAAAAGTTTGAGGGGATATATATATATATCTGTATATATATATTTGCTAACCTTAATAAATAATACTTTGGTAAAATCTAATCTGACTGTTAAATGCTTATGGAAGAAGTCCATTTTTTGTGTTGAGTCACTCTGGGTGAATTCATTTTTTAAAAAAACTCATTTTAACTTTGAATACAAAGTAGCATGAGCTGGCAGATGTGCATGTTCCTTAATCCCCTCCCTTCATGACTAGAACCAATAAAAAGCTTAGGTGGTACTGATCTATTATCTTTATTTGAAATATGGGCCAATCAAAATTTTCTTTCTATTACATGGAAATTGCTCACTTCTGTCTATAAAAGTCAGAGCACAGATCATAATCCTGGAATATAAATTAATTCCTTTTTTTCTTGCTCCCTGAGTTTGCCTTAATTGATCAGAGTGAAGCCCTAATCTAGTTTTTAAAAAAAAACAAACAATCAGTTTTGGTGACCATGAAGGGACAAGGGAATTTCATCAGTATGACACTGGCTCCACAGTCAGCTGTGGACCTTCTTCCTTTCCCAGGATTTAATAGATTCCCACAGTGGTCAGTCTTCCATGAAGTGATAAGAGAATTAAACTCCCCATCTCAGGAAGGAAAGAGAGAAATAGGTCTCCAAGCAATTCATATATATATATATTCTCATTTGTACATAAAAAAGGACAGTGTATATCAAAGAAGCATTGTAAGAGATGAGGTTTCAGGGGATGAGTATCACCTCATCTTCAAGAGAATACCAGTATATAATCAGGAGGAGTGAGACTACCACCAAATCCCACTTGGTCAAGCAGTGAAAGCTTAGGGCAAAGGAAGCCTGCCTATTTGTGTCTATTTGAGCTATACCACTTGGTAGGGACTGTAGAAAATGTGGGAAGTAAATTGGCCAGAAAAGACAATACCTTGGATAATTTATAGCAGTCTGTTTAAAAACCAGAGTTGAACCTAGAGCCAAGGAGAAGATAACAACAAAAAAAAAAACACAACACTTTTATGAGACTTCCAGGGGTGGAGCCAAGATAACAGGGTAATCTAGACAAGTCTGCCACCATGAGAATCCTCTGTGACCAAGATTAAAATATCACCACATAACAAATACAGGAGTGAAAGAACCAACAAGGAAAGAGAGAGAAAAAAAATTTCAAGAAAAGAAAAACCCAAAAGGTAGGCAAAGAAAATTTAGAGCATGGGAGTGAAAGGAGAGCAGATCCAGCAAGAAGCTCTAGCAAAGAGGGAAGAGCAAGCCAAGAGCAAATCACACATCTCCACTCTACATCTGCTGACCAAGGTTCAGGAACCTATGCCCAAGCCAACATCAACTACCTGAGTCCTGCCTGAGGAAATAGTGGTACAAGCCAACCCATATGCCTTGAAATTTCAAACATGTGGAAAAGTCTGGAGTCCTAGCCCAAGGAATTATAGTCTGAGATAAGGACTTAGTTCACACTTTGAAATGGTTAATAGTACTAAGTACTGATCTTTTTGTCTAAAGCTCAGGGTGGAACTCCAAGGCAGGACAATAAAGGGTGTGCCTGATTGAATCAAGTACATATTCCCTGACCTGATCAAGATCAAAGTGAGATCAAAAGGTTACACCTAAACCTCAAGCAAGTCTTTAAGCTATCAGCATCTCTAGAGTCAATTGAATCAGCAGGGGGAGGGAGTTCTCAGAGCTCATAGCCTGCAAACCATCACATCATCTCCCCAATACTATCTATAATTAGGAAAAAAAGAGCAAACAACAAAAATGTACCTATTTCTAAAGAATTTTTATAGATACAAAGAGCAAGGTACAGACACAGAGGGGTACACAGAGGGGCAAAGGAAACACATGCAAAATTCAAAAGAAAAATATGGTTTGGACATAGATTATGGAAGAACTCAAAAGGGACTTCAAAAACCAATTAATAGAGTTAGAGGAAAAATGGGAAAGAGAAATGAAAATGATGCAAGGAGAAATGGGCCAATCAAAAAAGGAGAATAAAAAACTGACAGAGGAAAATCAGGTCTTAAAAATCAAAAAAATTCAGGATTACCTGAAAGCCATGATCAAGAAAAAAAACTTTGGACATCATGTAACAAGAAATTATCAAAGATAACTGCCCAGAGACCCTCGAACAAGAAAATAAAATTAAAATGGAAAGAATTCACAGATCACCTCCCAAAAGAAATCTACAAATAACAACTTCTGGGAATATAATAGCTAAATTCAAGAGCCACCAAGCCAAGGAAAAGTACTTTAAGCATCAATAAAGAAACCATTCAAATGCCATGGAGCTATAATCAAGATCACAGAGGACCTAACAATTTCTACATTAAAGAATTGAAAGCATAGAATGTGATATTCAGGAAACTAAGATTTGGCTTTACAAACCAGAATCATCTATCAAGCAAAACTGAATATATTCTTGAAAGAATATATTCCCTCTGAAGGGAGGAAAATGGTCAACCAACAAGACAGAATATTTCCAAGCATTCCTGAGGAATAAGCCAGACCTAAACAAAAACTTTGCAGACCGAAAATGAGACACAAGAGAAGTCCAAAAAGGTAAATAAAAAAGAAAAAAATTAAGGGACTCATTAAAGTAAAAATGTTTATATGTCTACATGGAAAGAGGATTTTAGGAATTCTCAAAAATTATTTTTAATAGTAGAAAAATAAAAGTAATTTCCTCAGAAATAGGATGGAGAAGTAAGCTGATTATGATATGATGATATGACGTATATGTCAATGTAATGATATGGATTGATATGTATATATGATATGATTTGTATGCATATGAATGATATATAAAAAAATAAATAATGGTCTTAAAAAGTGTTGTACTGAGAGAAAAGGGAAGGGAGAGATAGAATGGGGTAAACTATATAACATAAAGAGGTGTGAAAAGTCATTACAGAGAGGGGAGGATAAGAGTGGTGACAGGCAATGCTTAAACTTTTCTCTCATTGTAACTGACTCAGAGAGGGTAAAAATTGATTGGATTATAAGAGATAAGGAAGGAAATTACATCTTGCTAAAAGATACTATAAACAACAAAGTGATATCAATACTAAACATTTCTGTAACAAATGGTATAGCATCTAGATTTCTAAAGGAGAAACTAAAGGAACTCAAGGAGGAAATAGATAGTAAAACCATACCAGTGGTTGATCTCAACCTTCCCCTTTCAGAACTAGGTAAATTGGACCAAAAAATAAATAAGAAAGAAAATGAATGAAATACTTGAAAAATTAGAGTTAATAGACATCTGGAGAAATCTGAACAGGGATAAAAAGGAATACTTTTTCTTCTGAGCAGTACATGGTACACATACAAAGATCTACCATATACCAGGGCACAGAAATATTGCAAACAATGCAGAGAAGCAGAAATAATAAATACAACTTTTTCAGATCATAATGCGTTAAAAATTAGAATTAACATGAGTCCATGGAAAGGCAATTTAAAATTAATTAGAAATGAATTAATCTAATTCTTCAAAATGGGTGTGTCAAGAAAGAAATCATAGAAACAATTATGGACTTCATTAAAAAGAATGACAATGAGGAGACATTATATCAAAACCTATGGGATATAGCCAAAACAGTACTCAGGAGAAATTTATTTCTCTGAGTGCCTATAGCAACAAAATAGAGAGGGAGGAGATCAATGAATTTGGGCTTGCAACTTAAAAAATTAGAAAAAAGAACAAATGAAAAATTCCCAGAATAAAATAAACTGGAAATCCTAAAAATTAAAGGAGAAATTAATAAAATTGAAAGTAAAAGAACTATTGAATAAATAAATAAGACTAGGAGCTGGTACTTTGAAAAAACAAATAAAATAGATAATGTAATGGTTATTCTAATTTAAAAAGAAAGAAGGAGCAAATTAACAGAATCAAAGATGAAAAGAGTGATCTCAACTCTAATGAAGAGAAAATTAAGGTAATTTCTAAGACATTTTTTCTTAGAAACTTAGAAACAAAAAAAAAACTATTTTGTCCAATTATATGGCTATAAAATGACAATCTCGGTGAAAAGGGTAAATATTTACAAAAATATAAATTGCCTAGAATAAGAAAAGAAGAGACAGAACACTTAAATAATCCCATCTCAGAAAAAAGAAATTGAACAAGCCATCAATGAACTCCCTAATCACAAATCCTCAGGACCAGATGGATTCACAAGCGAATTCTATCAAAAATAAAAAACAATGAATCCTAATACTATACATATTATTTGGCAAAATAAGCAAAGAAGGAGTCTTATTAAATTCTTTTTATGACATAAATATGGTACTGATTTCAAAGCCAGGAAGTCCAAAAACAGAGGAAGAAAACTACAAACCAATCTCCTTAATGAACATAGTGCAAAAATCTTAAATAAAATACTAGCAAAAAGACTCCAGCAAGTGATCATGAGAATTATTAACTATGACCATATGGGATTTATACCAGGAATGCAAGGCTGGTTTAATATTAGGAAAACCATTCACATAATTTACCATATCAATAATCAAACCAATAGAGATCACATGATTATCTGAATAGATGCAGAAAAAGCCTTTGATAAAATGCAACACTGATTTCTATTGAAAACACTAGAAAGTATAGGAATAGAAGAGGCATTCCTCAAAATAAAAAGCAGTATATATTTAAAACAATCAGCACGTATCATCTGCAATGGGGACAAGTTAGAAACCTTCCCAGTAAAATCTGGAGTGAAGCAAATATCACCTCTATTATCAATATTGTACTAGAAATACTAGTAGTATCAATTAGAGAAGAAAAAAGAAATCAAAGGAATTAAAATAGGCCATGAGATAAATTATCACTCTTTGCAGATGATATGATGTTATACTTCAGAAATCCTAGAAAATCAACTAAAAGGCTAGTGGAAATAATTAACTTTAGCAAAGTTAATTGTACTTACAGAGTACAAGATAAACCCACATAAATCAATCAGCATTTCTGTATATTTCCAACAAAATTCAGCACCAGGAGCTAGAAAGAGAAACTCCATTTAAAATTAGTCTAGACAAAAAACTGCTGAGAAAATTAGAAAACAGTATGGAAAAAAATTAAGTTTAGATCAACATATTATACCCTATACCAAGATAAATTCAAAATAGGCAAATGATCTAAATATAAAGAATGAAATCACAAATAATTTAGGTGAACATAGAAAAATATACTTGTCAGATCAATGGGAAATGGAGGAATTTAAGATGAAAAAAGATATAGAGAACATTACAAAAAATAAAATGAATAATTTTGATTATTTTAAATTAAAAAGTTTTTGTACAAACAAACCAATGCAACTAAAATTGGAAGGGAAGCAATAAATGGAAAAAAAATTTCTATAACAAATCTCTCTGACAAGCATCTAATTTCCCAACTATATAGGGAACTAAGTCGAAAGTACAAGAAACCAAGTAATTCCCCAATTGACAAAAGGTAAAACAGTATGAATAATCAGTTTTCAGATGAAGAAATTAAAACTATCAATAATCACATGAAAAAGTGTTCTAAATCCCTCTTAATTAGAGAAATGCTAATCAAAAATATGAGGTAACACCTCATACCTAGCAGATTGGCCCATATGAAAGTAAGGAAAATAATGAATGTTGGAGAGATTGTGGCAAAATTGGGACACTAACACTCTGCTGGTGGAGTTGTGAATTCTGGAAGAAAATTTGGAATTATGCAAAGGTTTTGAATGTATGCCTTTTGATCCAGCAATGCCACTACTAAGTTTGTATCCCAAAGAGATAATGAGAAGAAATACTTGTACAAAAATATTCATAGTAGTCCTCTTTGTGATGGTAAAAAAAATTGGAAAAGAGGGAGTGTCCCTTGATTGCAGAATGGCTGAACAAATTGTGGTATATGATATTAATGGAATACTACTGTGCTTTAAGAAATAATAAACTGCTTGATTTCCATATGATCTGGAAAGACCTTCATGAACTGATGCAGAGTGAAATGAGTAGAACCAGGAGAACATTGTACACAGAGACTGAAACATTATGGGACAATCATATGTAATTGACTTTCCTACTGATAGCAATCCTGAGGGACTTATAAGAAGGAATGTTATACACATTGAGAGAAAGAAATGTGGAAATAGAAACACAAAAGGAAAACATTTGATTTTTCAGTTTTTTATATGTATAGTGAATGTGGGATTTGGTTTTTAAAAGATTATTACAAAAATGATTAATATGGAAATAGGAATTGAGTGAGAATACATATATAACCCAATGGGATTTCTTGTTGTCTTGGAAGGGAGGAGGGAAAAAAGGGTGAGAAAGTACATGAATCATGTAACCATTAAAAAAATACTTAAATAAAATTTCTTAAAAAGTCTGGGCAGGAAAATATAAAAGTTACAGATTCACCAGAATGCCAAAGTATTGACCAGATTGTATCTCCAAGTTCAGTTCCTTCTATTGATTGTCTGTTTTAGTGTTTATGTGTTTTGTATCTCTTGAGTAAAATGTAAGGATTCTGTATCTTCTGAAATTAAATTAGTTCTGATATTCATTTGTTATCTTTAGTGAGTGTATAGTGCTTAGGACCCTGTAATCCAGGTCCTACAGGAAGACCTACTATGAGGTCTATTAAGAAAGTGTTTGAGATATCCCTGTGATTATTCTAGTGGAACCTATAAACCAAAAGAAAAAGGAAAAAATCCTGCAATTAACTTCCAGAACTGGACCAAGTTCATGTGATTCTAAAGTCTTATCTTATGGTATCTTATGGGATGAGTTACTTATGTAAATTCTGAAATTATGGCTGAGAAAAATTGAATGACTTATCTATTGTCTTAAAAATGGAGCTAGGAATAATATCCATAGCTCTTAATTCCAAGTACTATGCTGGACATCCCCGTGTGGTGATATAGTTTCCTTTTGATTCATTTTTCCTTATTCTTCTTTCAGCTTCTCATCTAATACTCTATTAATAGCCCCTGGGTTGGCAATGGCCTCATAATGCTTCATTGATTTGATGGAACATACACATAGTAACCTATTAATGATTTAAAGTTAAACCCATAGTATTACATTTCTTCCAAAGAAAATAAGCAGGACTGTTATCCTTTTGTCATTCTTAACTAAAGATATCTGACTTTTCTAACCCTCTCAACCAATTTTCTTGTTCTCTGCCTCCCATTGTTGTCAGTGAGACTAAATACTCTAAAAATTTTAGACCAAATATGCTTGATCATACTTAAAAGGGAGAAAAATTGAAGAGAATCTATTTTCTCATATCTATCTCACTCATTCTATCTCGCTTGAATAGCTTTTGTATTGTGATTGATTGCCTAGAAAAATCTTTGATCCCTTGCTTTAGCAGGTGGGACACCAGGGATTCCAAATTTATTTGCTATTATGAGATCCTCTTACTTGAGATGCTGCCTTGAACCCCATTCATGGGAGTTACTAAATCATGGTCATACACTCTGTTCCGGGCGACCTTTTTCCAGTATTTCCTACCTTATTTTGACTACTATAAGGCATTTTATTGTTTAGAATTATATTCTATACAAATTTCCACTTTACAAGTATGTATAAGTGATTGAGCCAATAAGATTTTTGCATATTGTTATTGTTAGTGTATTGCTGGGAGTTTATACATCTTGTTTGATGAATGAAATACCCCTAGGAACGTTGATGCACTGTAGACAAATCCATAACTTGTTCCAATCTGCTAACTATGTGGTGAAAAAGGATCTTTTTGGTTTATGGATCACTGAACTAAATAGTCATAACTATTTCTTGCCTGTCTGGCATTAGCAAAAAGATGAGGTACTATAGGCCTCTGGGTGGGAGAGGAGCTTTGGCCCCTCTTATTTATGAGCCCGAGAGCACATTATTCTATTGTTACTTCTGTCTTTGGCATGTCTGTTCTTTCCTGGTGTTAAGAAAAGGAATATTTGAAGCCCAATGAAAGACCCCATAAATATAATGTAATATGATATGATATGATATAATATAATGTAATGTAATATAACATAATATGATGTGATATAATATCATATCATGTGACATGATATACATATACATATACATACATAATATAATATATATATATATAACATAAATATATAATGACCCCAGTAGTGAGGTCCTAAAGATTGACCTGAGAAATTCAGTTCAATGAAAACTGAGATAAGGATTAAAACCAGTACTTATATCACACTTCTAAGTGAACTTGGTAGGACCAATAACTCTTTCAAAATTGTGCCTAATCAGAGAGAGTTTAGCCCCAGGCTAAGGGAACTAATTTATACTCCAATTCTTATAATACTTTCACAGTAAATATCCTTTTGTAAAGTGAATTGATGTTAATTCCTTAAGTGATACTTGAAGTGCTAATCACTAGTGATTAACATGAAAAAGAACCCATTAGAATAGGAACTTGAGCCAGTAGCATTAGACTGGAGGATCCATTTATGGGTTGTCTTAGAATTCTGAGCAGGAGTTGTAACTGGCCTAATTCTTGGAAAGTGAGTTTAGATTCTCACTACATGATCATCATCATTATCATTGTTTTATTATAGTTATTATTGTTATTATTATTGGTTATTATCTATGTATTGTAATAGCAAGTAGAAGCCTCATTTAGAGAGGTTCTTTTTAAAATAGAACAATAACATATTAGGTTTTATTGTAATCTCAGCCCGCATGCCAATAGTGTTTATTGAAGCTGGGACACTTGTAGCTTCATAAATTTACATCCAAATATTCAACTCATTGTTGTTCTAAAAATTCCAGGTTTTTTATTCTCACTCGGAGATAAAAGTAGCTTTTCTGAAAGGTCATTTTCAGTATACAGTGATCCCTTACCTTTTGAGAGTTATGTTCCAAACACCTCCTAGATAGGTGAAAATCCATGAAGTAGGTTTTAATTTAATTTTATTATTTGTATATATTTTAAGGCTTTATAAACCCTTCCCACTCTCCTCTAAACCTTTTCCACACTCTTATTAACCTATGGTCATTGAGACGATCAGTGCCAAGGATAAAGAACACAGCACTATGGTCCGTTGCCTTTCATTCCATCAGCCAATAGTGTGCCTCAATAGGTGTAACTCCTCAATATAGAATTATATATATATATATATATATATATATATATATATATAAACACCCAATACAATGAAACCATGATAAGTGAACAGTGATACAGTGAGGGATGACTATATTTATTAATATAGTCCAAGCTGAGTAGAATGTTGTTCTTGGGATAACTACTACCTTCCAATACTACCTATTGCTAATGTCATTGAGTTATTTACCAAAGAAGTCTCATATATATGCCTCTAGGTAAGAGATAGCTATTAAAGTTACTTGTGATTTGATGATTATGATCATTTGAGAAAAAAATAGTATCTAATAGGTGTCATAGGCCAATTAGCACTTGGAAAAGACATCTATGAGCTCATCCACATGCAATTTGACTAATTAGCATTCAATTTTTCAAGAATATCTGATAAGGAATCATAAATGGGGTTTTGTTACTATATAAATAAGAGTATTCAAGATTCAAATTACCTACCTGTTAAACAATCATCCTTTGACTTTCATTCAAGAACTAGGACTTTAAAAAAGAAAAGGGTATTAGAGAAACAGAAACTATAAAACTGCAGGAGAGTTCTCTTTATCTGAAAGTACATAAGGGGGATGGCTTAGTATTTATACTTGCTGTATATGCTTTTCATCTGAGATATGTCTGGTTGTAACTCATATCCTTCAATAATCTCTTTTCCTTACATACACAAATTATTTTTTATTCATAGAGTTTTCATTTTCTAGTGGTATGGTGGTAAAGTTTGCCCCACTTAGTAAGACATGAACTAATGAGATGCTTGTAACTTTCAGTTAGAGGGCATTGAATGAATGAAGGAATAGTTGAATATAAAAAGCATCTATTAAGTGCTTAGTAATTGTATAAAGAAGGAAAGTGTAAGTAAATTAAGTGAACACAGAATAGTATACTTGTCAGATCTCTGGGAAAGGAAAGATTTTAAAACCAAGCAAGAGTTAGAAAAAATTACAAAATGTAAAATAAATAATTTTGATTATATTAAATTAAAAAGGTTTTGTACAAACAAAAACAATGCAACCAAAATCAGAAGTGAAACAACAAACTGGGAAAAAATCTTTATAACAAAAATTTCTGACAGAGGTCTAATTACTCAAATATACAAGGAGCTAAATCAATTGTATAAAAATCAAGCCATTCCCCAATTGATAAATGGGCAAGGGACATTAATAGGCAATTTTCAGATAAAGAAATCAAAACTATCAATAAGCACATGAGAACATGTTCTAAATCTCTAATAATTAGAGAAATGCAAATCAAAACTATTCTGAGGTACCTAGCAGATTGAATAAAATGATAGAAGGGGAGAGTAATGAATGTTGGAAGGGATGTGGCAAAATTGGGACTTTAATGCACTGCTGATGGAGTTGTGAACTGATCCAAAAATTCTGGATGGCAATTTTGAATTATGCCCAAAGAGCGATAAAAGAATGCCTGCCCTTTGATCCAGCCATACCATTGTTAGTTTTGTACCCCAACAAGATCATAGATAAACAGACTTGTACAAAAATATTTAAAGCTGTGCTCTTTGTGGTGGCAAAAAACTGGAAAACAAAGGTATACCATTCAATTGGGGAATGGCTGAACAAATTGTGTTATATGCTGGTGATGAAATACTATTGTGCTCAAAGGAATAATAAACTGAAGGACCTCCAGGAATCAATGCAGAGTGAAAGGAGCAGAACCAGAAGAACAGTATACACAGTGATTGATACACTGTGGTAAAATCGAATGTAATGGACTTCTGTATTAGCAGGAATGCAATGACCCAGGACAATTCTGAGGGATTTATGGAAAAGAATGCCACCCACATTCAGAGGAAGAACTACAGAAGTGGAAACATGGAAGAAAAACAATGGCTTGAACACATGGGTTGAGGCGGACATGACTGGGGATGTAGACTTGAAATGACCACACCAATGCAACTATCATCAATTTGGAAATAGGTCTTGATATATGACATATATTAAAACCAGTGGAAATGAGGCAATGGGGGTGGGGAGGGGACTTCGAGGGGTGAAGGGGAAAGTAAGAACATGGATCATGTAACCATGGATAACTTTTCTAAAAAATAAAAATTATTAAAAAAAATAAGAAAAGAAAAAACAACTGACCTAGAAAACAGATCTAAGAGAAACAACTTGAGAATTATTGGACTACAAGAATACAGTACTTGCTGCCTTGTTAATCACAAACTTCAGCTGCCTGTTCTTTCCCCCCTATTCATATTTCTTTAGATGCCAATGAAATATGAAAGGTAAAGGAATTTTTTAGATAAGGGAGTAATAATGTGCAGAGTTTTGAGAGATTATGAGCATGGAGGGAGACTTTAAAAAAGGATGATAAGGATGATATTGTATATGTATATGTATACATACATATACATGTGTATATGTATATATGCCAGTGCTTTCAATTTCTATTAGAAAACTATCTTACTCTTATATATGAGCCAGAATAACCTACTCATGGAAGTGATCAATTTTGATTTAAGGAGGGTCACCAATCCCCTCAAGTTCAGAAGCAATAGTGGGCAATAGTAATTTGGGGCATTTTTACTAATTGTGTCCTATAAATGTCTGTACTACTTTTCCTCTTCATCTTCACCTTTTGGGTTTCCTGACTTCCTTCAAGTCCAACTTGAAATCTCATAATTTACAGGAATTCCTTCTTTATTCCTCTGAATTCTGGTGTCTTTTCTCAATTGAGTATCTCCAAATTATCCTGTATCTCTGTTTGTACATAGTTGTTTGTGCATTTTCTTTTCTATTTGATTGTGAGATTCTTGAGAACATGGACTATATTTTGCCTTTAATTTTGGTTTCTCCAGCATTTAGCATTAAGTTTCTTGGCATATAGTAGGTTTTATATTTATATATTCATAATATTTTTATTTATATATACTTATAATGTTTATTAGAGGCAGCAATATGGTACAGTGGTTAGCGTGCCAGGCCTGGAGTCAAGAAGACTTGAGTTCAAATTAAACATCAGACACTTACTAGTTGTATGACCCTGAGCAAGTAGCTTAACTCTGCCTCAGTTTCCTCATTTGTAAAATAAGCTGGAGAAAGAAATAGCAAACTATTCTGGCATATTTGCAGAGAAAACTCCAAATGAGGTCACAAAGATTTGAATGAAACTGAAATGACTGAACAATAATGTTTATTGACTGACTGCCTAAGCATAATGTCAAGTGGAGTTTTAGCTAAGACTTAAAGGCTATCAGGGAAGCCAACAGGGAGAACTGAAGAGGGAGAACATTCTCAACAAGGGGCTAAAAATGACAGAAATTGTGTCAGAGAGAACAGGAGGACATTTTTAAGAGATTTGGTAACTTGGCAACAATTTGGCTTTGTGCAGAGTGAGTTAAGGATGAAACCTGGAGTATACTGAGTCACTGACCTGGTTGTCATGTACTTAACAGTAATGGGGAAGTTGAGGGAGGGGATAAGGTTTTTTGGGGAAAGATAATGAGTTTAATTCTGTACATATTAAGTTTAAAATGTTTACACTGGGCTATCAAAATCATCCCTAGCAGGAAAAGGCAGTCCACAAAGCTCCTTAGTACTAACTAGATTATGTTATTGAGAAATATTTAACAAGACAAAAAAAAATTCACTACAGCATAGATAATGTTAATTTGTGATTTTTCTAAATTAATATGTGGCCCATGGGGATCTGTTTCTATTTGAATTTGATACCAGTGGACTCTACAAGACATTCATTTAAAGATATTTAATAAGCAGTTGAAAAAGATCAGAGGTCAAGAGAGGTTGGAGAATGCTAGATAAATCAGAGAATCATTTGAATTAGAATGGAAATGGAATCTGATTCTAAAACCTAGCAAGAGAGTGGAGGAAGTTTGCCCTAGTTTCATAAACTTAATTCCAAAGATTAGAGAAGTGAGCAGACTTTCTCACCCATTCCCTAATATTAAAAACTGACAGCTGGGTGTCAATATATGTCTTAAGTCTCTACTCTTCTCACTGATAACTGTCTCTTCTGGGAGACTATTTCAGGAAAGCCCTAACCATGCTTTATTTCACTCCCCATTGTTTTCTTCTTTTAGATATAAGCATCTTGAGGTCAGGTACTTTTTCGTTTCTTTTCTTTATGTCTGTTTCTTTGGAATTCCCAGTGTTTAACTTAGTGTTTGAGAATTCTTTTTTTTAATTAATTTTTTTAATTTTAGAAAGGTTTTTCATGGTTACATAATTCATGTTTTACTTTACCCTTCACCCCCTCAAACTTCCCCCCCCCCCACCATAGCTAACTTGCATTTCCACTGGTTTTAACATGTGTGGTCAGTAAAGACTTATTTACATATTATTGATAGTTGCATTGGTGTGGTCCTTTCAGGTCTACATCCCCAATCATGTCCTCATCAACTCAAGTGTTCAAGCAGTTGTTTTTCTTCTGTGTTTCCTCTCCTGTAGTTCTTCCTCTGAATGTGGGTAGCGTTCTTTTCCATAAATCCCTCAGAATTGTCTTGGGTCATTGCATTGCTGCTAGTACAGAAGTCCATTACATTTTATTTTACCACAGTGTATCAGTCCCTGTACAACATTCTTCTGACTCTGCTCCTTTCACTCTGCATCAATTCCTGGAGGTTGTTCCAGTTCACATGGAATTCCTCCAGTTTATTATTCCTTTAAGCACAATAGTATTCCATCATCAACATATACCATATAATTGAGCAAAATAGTTTATAATGATTGCCTTGATTTCCTCTTCATTAGAGGTGAGGTTTCCCTTTTCATCTTTGATACTGTTAAATTGGTTTTCTTCTTTCCTTTTTTTGTTAGATTGACCAGTACTTTGTCTATTTTATCTGTTTTTTTTTCAGGATACCAGCTTCTAGTCTTATTATATAATTCACTAGTTCTTTTACTTTTGATTTTATTAATTTCTCCCTTGATTTTTAGTATTTCTAATTTAGTTTTCATCTGGGGATTTTTAATTTGTTCACTTTCTAGTTTTTTAAGTTGCCTGCCCAATTCATTAATCTCTGCCCTCCCTAATTTGTTAATATATGCACTCAGTGATATAATTTTCCCCCTTCAAACTGCTTTGGCAGTATCCCATAGGTTTTGGTAAGAAGTCTCATCATTATCGTTGTCTTCAATGAAATTATTTGTTGTTTCTGTGATTTGTTCTTTCACTAAATTATTTTGGAGAATCATATTATCTAATTTCCAATTAGTTTTTGGTTTGCCTCTCCATGTATTCTTACTAATAACTATTTTTATTGCATTATGATCTGATGAGGTTACATTTATTATTTCTGCTTTTTTGCATTTGTTTGCCATGTTTCTGTTCCCTATTACATGGTCTATCTTTGTGAATGTTCCATGTGCTGCTGAATAGAAGGTGTATTCCTTTTTGTCCCTATTTATTTTTCTCCATATATCTATCAACTCTAATTTTTCTAGGATTTCATTCACCTCTCTTATCTCTTTCTTATTTATTTTTTGGTTTTATTTAGGTCAGTTATTTTTTCAATAAGATATTTCATGTTATCCTCTGTTTTTTCGTTCTTTTGATTCTGCTTTATTGTTTCTTGATTTCTCATGAAGTCATTAGTTTCTAGATGATCAATTCTGAATTTTAAGGCCTAATTTTTCTGTCAGTTTTTGATTCTCCTTTTGCAATTGGCCCATTTCTTCTTTCACCACTTTCATTTCTTTTTCCCACTTTTCCTCTACCTCTATTAATTGTTTTTTGAAGTCTTTCTTGAGCTATTCCAGAATTTGTGTCAAATCCACGTTTTTATTTTGGACATTGCATGTGTTTCCTTTGCTTTCACTGCCCCTTTCTATATCTGTACCTTGCTCTTCGTTTTCATAAAAATTCTTTAGAGAGGTGCTTTTTTTCTTGCCATTTGCTCATTTTTCCTTTCTGATTATGGGTAGGCTCTGTTTTCTGGGAAGTTGGAGTACCCTGTTCAACCTCAGTCCTTACTTGATTTTATTCTCAGTTTATTATCCGGGTCTGAGGGCTGAGGGCTAAGGGCTCTGGGAGTCCCCTTCCTCTGCTGATTCAATTGACCCTTGAGATACTGATGGCTTAAGGACTTACCTTAGGTTTAGGTGTAAGCCTTTGATCTCACTCTGATCTTGATCAGGTCAGGGGCTGATTAAACTGTAATCCTAGACTTAGGTTCAATCTTTTGGTTTTGCTATGAACTTGATCCAATCAGGCACACCCTTGATTGCCCTGTCTTGGATCTCCACCCTGAACTTTAGTCAGAAAGATCAGTATTTAGTACTTAGTACAATCAGCCACCTCAAACTGTCTGCTATGTCCTTATCCCAAGCCCAGACTTGAAATCCTGGCTTAATTCCTGGCCCACACAGACCAGCTCACTTCAACCTGACTTCCCTGGGCTGGGACTTGGAACTTCTCTAGAAGTTTGAAATTTCAAGGGGTGTGGTTTGTTTTGCGCCACTATTTGCCCAGGCAGGATCTCAGGATCTGAATTTTGGTTTGGTCTTAGGTTCTGAAATTGGGACAGCACATGTGGAGATTAATTGTGGGTGTGTATGTGTGTGGGAGGCTGGCTTGATCTTGGCTTGCTCTTCCCTCCTTGCTACAGCCTTTTTTGGGCTCTGCTTTCCTCTCACCCCAGTTATACTGATGATCTCAATCTACCTTTTGGGGTTTTCTTTTCTTGGAAGTTGTTTCACTGTCTCCTAGTTGGTTCTTTCACTCCTGTATTAATTTTGTGGTGATATTTTAATCTTGATCAGAGAGAATACTTGTGGTGACGTGGAGCTGCTTTAGTTTACACTTCCATCTTGGCTCCACCCCTAGAAGTCCCAGGTGCTGTATTCTAAAGAAAGGGGTGGGGCAAGATCATATCTGAGGTCCCTTCCACTTGTCAGTGTATGACATTATTATACTTGTATAGCTCTCCCAATTCTAGGATTCAGAGATTCTATTGTTCTGTGAATTAATTGCAACTTATAGCATCTCATACTTTCAGAGTTTGGGCTGGGAGAGGTGTTTTCCAGATTAATAGTTTAGCATTCTAAAATTGCTTCAAATAGGCAACTACTATATACATATACATATATACATATATATATATATATACATATATATATATATATAATGCTTACCCCCTGGCTTACATCATGGACCAATAAATGTCTCTTAATTGGGGGGGGTGTCAATGGACTCCTATTAAGAATATGGCTCAATAAATAAAGTAAAATCATATATAATCAATCAACATGCAATTATTTAAGCCCCACAACATATTATTCCAGTTGAATAAAGTACAATTATACAATGAAATTGCTTTAGATCTTTGTAATCATGAAAGTGGTCTTTGTGATCAGAGCCACATAAAAGTGATAGGGCTGCCAGAACTTCATCTGCCTATATGGGTCTCTTAATCATGGTTAGCAATTTATCTATTGCATCAGGTAGATGCACAAACAGTTAATTTTTCCATTTGGGTAGTGTAATATAGAATTTGGCCACCTGATGGCGCTCTTACTAAACATGAGCAACCTAGTTCTCCTCAACAGCCCACACTCTCTTACAAGTCTGTATGTAGGTGGATGAATCAGGCACCTAGATTCTATATGAATCTAGAGGGATAGTCTGTAATATACTCAAAATTACCAAAATATACTCAGGCATTTCCTTTTTCATTCATATAAGTCATTCATTAAACTTTTTAAAAGTTCTTTTTTTTTCTCTCAAAGGCCATGTGATTCATTAAAACATCATAAGTTATCCAAAAACAGTAGCATAGCCTGACACCACAAAACTGTAAAAGAGCTTTCAAAAAGAAATCAGCTCCACACTGTATACTTCCTCCTAGCCTGTAAAAGGGAGAAATAAAGGATTCAGAAAGTTTTACAATTGCTCAGGTTTCCCTCAGGATGCTCTGAGTGAAAAGGGAAGGAAGAAGGAATTGAGTTGGCATCACTTGATCTCACCGTGGCTCTGGTTCATGGCACACTCTTCCTAGACCAAGCCATCTAAAATATGATTCAATCTGTTCCTCTTCCACTCTATTTCTTGCCATCTGCTCTTGGCTTACAGTATTGCAAGCCTGCTAAAAGGACCCCACAGTTTTCTAGAAGAAATCTCAATTCTTTCTTTACTCTACCCTCCATCTCCTCCTTTTTGGGCATAACATTGAGGTTACAAGGAATTAAATGCCCTTCTGCTTTAGTCCATCAAAAGGGAAATCCAATAGAAAGTATGATTGGACATCCCTTTCTCCCACCCCAAGACCATGCATCTTGTTCCAGGAAATCTCTCCTAGGGCAACGGAAGCAGAAATGCAAGAATGTTCGGAAATGAATGCTCTACTACCTGTCCTACTTTCATTGAGACAGATTTTAATCAGACAGATTTTGATCTGGCTTTACCACTTGTCTCTGTGAGTTTAGATGAACTTTTAGCATTTGTGGGCTCCATTTTCATAGTATGGAAAACCCCCATAAATAATATCTAGCATTTTCATTACTTTTTAAGATTTTCAAAACATTTCAAATATATTATATTGTTTGATGCTCTCCTCTGAGGCAGGTGCTATTATCCTCAGGTTCTAGATGAGAGAGATTAAATTATTTGCCAAAAGCCACACAGATAGTAAGGGTAGAGGCAGGATTTGAACTCAGTTCTCATCTGCTTCTGAATTCATCAGAGACTGAGCAGGTTTCTCATTTGGTTTGAAATTGCTGAAAATCTTTCTAAAATTAGATGTTTCCAATTCTCTGCCTTAGCAAGAAATTTCTTTTGAATGATGCTAAATCTGTTTTACTGAGCCCACAGATGCGTTGCCTTTAGTTAAGTGGGTGTCTAGCTAGCTAGTACACCATAAAATGATGAGGTTTTCTCAGGCTGAACTTCAACAAAGAAATTGTACCCCAAACCCTATCCCAATGGACTTGTGGCTCTTGCCCCTGCTATTATTGCCTCATATAGCTCTGGTTTTGAGCCTTCAAACCCCAATCCAATTTGCAACTTGTGATCTCTGACCCTCCCTTCTTTTAGTCCCTCAAAACCTTTATTCATTCCAGAATTTATTGGCCTTGAATTTTGACCCTTATGGTTTAAACTGTGGATTCCTTCAATTGTATGTTCTTATTGGAACAGCTTCTCTGAAGCCTCCCTGGTTTGTTTACTCAATTAATGAGCTCGCTTATTAGGACTGAGACACACAGCTGCTAATTTTTGGCACAAGACTCTTGGCTCAAACTCAGACCTACACCTGGTTGTGATAGTTGTTGTGTTTCAGAACTTTCCTACTAAGGAGTTCCATTTGTCTGTCAGGGTGAGAGTTAAGGAGAAATACTAGGAGCTGGACTGGCCTGGATAGACAATGGAGTATAAAAATCTTTCTGGCTTAAGACCAGTTGAAGTAGAATTTTGTCTAGAATTTTGAAAAGTAGAATTTCAAGAGGCATCTCTTATCTTTTCTATATCTTAACTTTACTGATGCCTCGGAGAGAAAGAAGTACCCTTACAGTGATCACATTCGGGGAAATTATTAACTGTCAGTTAATTAATAAAGTGTTAATTATGACAGTCCATTCTAATATTCTTTTATAACCTCTGCTTATAAAAATATTTAGGAATGATAGAATTATGGTGAAGATTGAAGCATATATATATATATACACATGTGCATGTGTATATATAATTTATGGAATATATTAAAATATATGACTATTGCAATAATTTGTTTTGCTTGATGATACCTATTTGCAACATGTTTTGTTTAGGCTTTTTCTTAAGATAGAAAGGAAAGAATTGTAAATTAAAGTTAAAGTTAAATTTCAAAAATGAGAAAATAAATCAATAATTGAAATTAATGAGGCTGCGATGAAATTACTTGGAAAAAATCTGTTGGAAAAGACTGGGTGATACAAAGTATAGATGTAAGACAAGATACTTGTCCTCACTGATATAATAGTCTAATAGAAAGGACTACTATATACTAGATACAAACAGATAGCTATGATAGATAGATAATGTTATAAGTGCGACAGAACTGTGGATATAATTAAGGGATTGGAATAAGGTAAGAACTTTTAAGGGTCAGTGAGAAAATCATTCCTTAAAATAATTTTCTTACTTAATATTTAATTTTAGTTGCACAATCAAGTGTCCTCTTGGTGAAATATAAAGGAAAATAAATAAGTTTCAGTACTTATTGATGAGGAGAGCTGTTAGGTCCTTTATTAATCTACATCTATGATATTTTGATAACTAATTTTTGAGATGGACATAAAGTCTGACCTAAATGTACCATAGATCCTGGTCTGGTCTTGACTTTTGTCTTCCTACTGGACTTCTATGAATCTGGGGAGGATGAAATACTTAGTGCGATTCTGCCTCACTTAAACCTAATTCATGGACAAATCAAGACATCATCTTATGATGTCACTGGTCCTCTTAAAAAAACTAAGGATGAACAACTATTTTGATTGGTTGGCCATCACTAAGATCAAGACAATAGAGTCATAATGGATAGCTTACCATAACTTCAGGCAAAAATATGTCATATGAAAAAAAACCTTCCTTGAATATTGAGCTTGGCAAATAGTAGGCACTTAATGAATACTGCTTGATTGATTCATTTAGATATAAATTGAGTATGTGTTAATACAAGACATTGAACTGGGCACTAGAAATACAAAGACAATAATGAAACAGTTCTGACTCAGAAGGAGCTTATGTTTAGTGTAGTGCTATGGAAAAAATACTGATTTTGGAGTGAGATTGAGTATTCAAATCTCAGTTCTCTCACTTTCACCTAAGTGACATTAGGGAAGTAATTTAACCTATCAGGGGCTCAGTTTCCTTATTGGTAAATTGTGGAGACTGGGTCAGGTGGCTTCTAAGATTCTTTCCAGCTCTAAATCTTGATTCCTATGATTTTAGTGGATGATGATCAATAGATCTTAGAACTATGAGACCTTAAAAATTGTCTTGTATGATTCTGAGATCTAAAGGTGATACTTCTTCCTTCCTATATGGCACTTTACATTTTTGTCCTCAGCTTCCTCATCAGCAAAATGAGGGAATTAGAATAAATCATCTCTAATATCCTTTTCCAGATCTAATCTTATAATGAGGTCATCAGAGTCAATACTATGATTACATCAGCAGGCTTCAATTTCTAAATCTGGTGCCCATTCTACAGTCCCATTCTGCCTCTGCCTCTGAACTTATAAACCTGATCCTATGAAATGACAATAGTAAGGTCAGAAAATCTGAATAATGTTAGTAATAATAATAATTGGCATTTGTATTTCCTGTTATTCAATCATGTTTGATTTTTGTGACTTCATTTGGGGTTTTCTTGGCAAAGATACTGGATTGGTTTGCCATTTCCTTCCCCAGCTCATTTTACAGATGAGAAACTGAGGCAAATAGAGTTAAGTGATTTCTTCAGAGTCACACAACTATAAAGTGTCTGAGGACAGCTTTGGACTTAGGAATATGAGTCTTCAAAAGAGATTATTTTTAATAAGTGTATCTTTTAAAATATTTTTGTGTTTAAATCATTGACCTTTTTTCCCCCTAAGCATCTTTTCTATAATACTGACCATAATACTGACCCACAACACTGGGTCACAATAAATTCTTAGCTGAATTAAGTTGATGATCTGTCTTTGAGTAATTTCATTTCCTGTTTACCTTTCAGCTCAAAACATTTATCCATATATTCTACTGAAGCAAAAAATACATTTCATTCCACATGTTTTTTAAAAAAACTATTTTAAGGCCCTCACAGAATATTAGAACCAAAAGTACTTGTACTTTAGAAATTCTTTCATGCAGTCCTTATTTTAGGAACAATAATGGAAATACCCTGGATAATAATTAATAGCATTTACATTTTAATTAGCATGTAACACTTTAAGGTTTGCAAAGAATTTTACAAATATATCTGATCCTCATAACCCTATGGCATATGTGGAATTATCTCATTTATATAGTCAGCCTATTTATGTAGCTCTTACAGCTTTGCAAAGCACTTTACTTCTAGGTATTAAATCTTTTGAAGCTTATAACAATGTTTGACAGGTACTCTTATTATCCCTCTTTTATAAATGAAGGGTTTGAAGTTGAGGAAAAGATAAATGCTTTGCTTAGTTAAATAGTCAATAAAAGCCTGAGGAAGGATTGGAACCTGGATCTTTCAAAGAACAAATATAGAGCTCAATGAACTATGCCTCCATATTGCCTAAATTGATCTCTGACTGTAGATCTAGACCTTTTTCAATTCAATTTAATTAAATTAACTCAACTCAGTTCAATAAATGCTTATTAGGTGCCTACTATGCTCTAGGAACTATACTAGGTACAAGGCATAGAAATAAAAAAGAGAAAGATGATTCCTCTTCTCAAGGGTCAAAAATAATAGAGAAATAATCTATTAATATTAATCTATTAATATAATCACAATAATGAATAATTAATATAAGCACATCAATATTATATTATATCAATATAGAATATACTTTTAATTATATATCTTTATTATTTTATTATATGTTATTAATATAATAAAACTTATAATTATATATAATACATAATAATATATAAAATATAATGTTATA